>NW_022986974.1:286342-504492 GCF_010093935.1 Zasmidium cellare ATCC 36951
GGAAGAGGTTGGTCTTGACCTCCTTAACCTTCCATTTCTTCTTCATGCTATCCAGGAGCCAAGTGATCTTGTTCTTGGATGGGCTGAATATTTGGAAATCATCCACATGCATCATTACAATAATCTCTGGATGGACAAACAAGCAGGAGTCTGACTTGGTTCTTTTGAACTTGAGCTGAATTAGCAGCTCAACAACTTCTTGATACCAGAGAGCAGCAGCTTGCTTGAGTCCATAGAGTCCTTTCCTGAGGAGAATGACCATGCCTGGTCTGTTGAACTCCTCAATTTCTTTTGGTGGGTTGATATAGAGATCTCTGTCCAGCAGTGGCATGAGGAAGGCAGTTTCAACATCTACCTGGGCTCTGTACCAAGCTTCCTGAACTGATATAGCTAGGAGGATTCTCCCAGTTGCAGCTCTTGGTGTTGGGGCAAAGGTTTGACTGTAGTCATCTCCAGGTTTCTGAGCAAAGCCTTTTGCTGTCCATCTTGCTTTCTCCATCTCATTCTCACCATTGTCAAAGACTTCACCTACTGGGAGGTACTTAGTCTTGAACACCCACTTTCCATCCAAGGGTATTCTGCCCTTAGGAATCTTGTTCTTTTGAATCCATTCGAAGGTACCAGTAGTATCAAGAGATTTCAGCTCCTTGATCATGGCTTTCTTCCACCTCTCAGCCTTTGGGGAGGATAATGCTTGTTGAGCAGTTGTTGGATCTGCTGGATGGACAGCTCCTGCAAGACCATTCTTGTTCAGGCCTTGACTGTTCATCTGCTTGTAGTTCTGGGTAGTCACTTGTCTGCCAGATCTGGTGTTGTACCTTTGCATAGCAATTTCAGGTTCAGGGGACTGGTTTCTTTTCCTCTTGCCAGTCATGGGGGGTGCATGAAAAGGGGTCATAGGAACGTCCATATCTTCTTGTATATTCTCTTGGGTATCTTCTTGCTCCAAGAGAGTATTCTGAGTGTTTTCAGAAGTCTCATTGGCCTGAGGTTCCTCATTTGCAATATTCTGGGTACCAGCAGTCTCGGTTTGTGATGAGGTGAGGTCAAAATTGAGTTCAGGCTGCAAAGCTTGCTCAGACTGCACTTCATAGGGTGACTCAGTCTGATTTGCAAGTTCAGCTTGTTGACTTGGTGGAGGAGGTTCATGTACAGTCTGTGATAAGACTGGCTCCCCTTGTTGCTCCCCCTGAGCATTAAGTGACCCCTCCTGATCCTCAGGTGGGTGATTGTCATGTTGGGGGGCAGAATCCTGGGAGTTCTGCAAGACATGAGTGAATAGAATCTCCCCCTGGTCTGCAGAAGGACCAGATATAAACTGTACTTGGTTGTTCAGGGCATCCCGGTACATCTCATTCTCATTGAAGGTGACATGAGGAGATGTGTAGAACTTGTTGTCCCATTTGGACTTTTCAAGGTTCCAGACTGGCTTCCAGCAAATGTAGTTGGTAAGGGAATTCTCTTGAAAGCCAATGAACCAGGCAATGTCTGCTCTGGCTTCAAACTTGGCAGATTTGAGCCTTGTCTCCATTGCTCTGTAGACATAGGCTTTGCATCCAAAGACCCTCAGACTGGAGAGATCTTGGAGCTCAGCAGTGCCAGCATTCATGTCTGACAAGAATTGTTGCATAGGGATATTCTTGGTGGTGAGGTTTCCAGTCAGGTTGGCCACAAGAATAGCATACTTGATAGCATAGTCCCATAGACTATAGGGAAGACCTGAGGATACCAGCATAGCTCTTGCTCTTGTAAGAGCTACCTTGTTAGAAGATTCTGAGATTCCATTTTGTTCTGGAGTGTATGGGGCAGACACATCCCATCTTAGCCCTAGTTGAGTTGATATTCTTGACAGCTCATAGAACTCTGTACCCCCATCTGTGAAGAAGATCTTAGGGTGCCTTTAGTACTAGGTGATAAGCTTGTGAACAAAATCCTTCAGACATGCAGCTCCATCACTCTTGTTCTTTGCAGTGTATGCAAACCTCACTCTGGACTTGGCATCAGTCAAGATGAACAGCCAAGGATGTCCAAGAGTAGTTGCTGGGGTTACAGTACCCACAGCATCAACATGGATTTCATCCAGAGCCATGTTTGGGATTGGTCTCTTCTCTCTTGAGACCTTTCTTTGAGCTCTGGAGAGTTTACAGGTCTCACAGTGCTCCAGGGTGGAGATGTCAACATTCTCCATACCCTGAGTATGTTGCTTGGTCAGGTTGAGGATTTTCCCTCCAATGTGGCCAAGCCTCCTATGCCAAAGTCTGGTTATAGCTGTAGGATCAGCAATAGCTGGAGCCATGATGTGCTGTACAGATCTTGAGGTCTGTTCATTGGGAGCTGGGAATTGGACTCCCTGAAGGACATCCACATCCAGGATTTGGGTAACTTGACCAATTGTCTTGCCATCCTTGACAAGATCTGCAGAATGCTGGTGCTGGGTAATGTTGGCTTTGCGCTTAAGCCTGCCCTTGGACACCAGATTGCAGTGTGAGTGTGGTGAGTACAGCGCACCTGTGAGTTTGATCACAGTACTGACTCCTTTCTTAGTAGTGAGGTGAAGTTTGACAGTGCCCTTGTACATACAGCTTGACTTTCCAACTGCTTGAGAGAAGTTTATAGGCGCTTTTAAGCGCTCCATGCTCTCAAACCATGATTTCTTGTTAAAGAAATGATACGAAGTTCCAGAATCAAATATGATGCTGTTGGATGTGAGGCCTTTCTGCCTAGTACTAGCTGCAGCAACTGCTGCACCAGACATGCCAGAATCCTCACTTTCACTGATCATCTCTAGATCAGAGTTGTTGTCTTGAAGCGCTGCAGCAGCGCTCTTCTTGTAGCTGGATCTCCCTCTGCTCTTAGAGGATCTGTCCTTGTTGCTGTTCTTGTTGGATTTCTTGTTCTTCTTCTGGGTGTCTTGCCTGTCCTTGGCTACCCACCACTCTGGGGCTTTCTCAGGGTGAGCTGTCCAGCAGTTCTCAGGGCTATGTTTACCCTTCCCACACTCTTTGCAAGTTTCATCACTTGCTCCTGCTGCTCCAGCAGGCCTTCTGAGTCCGGGTTGAGATGGTGGAGCCCTCTCAGCTCTTAGGCTAGAGATCAATTGTTCCAAGGTATGGTTCTCAGGCCTGTAGGCCTGCCTCCATGTTCTTGTCCATTCCAAGTGTCTTGTTCCTCCTTGGAAGACAAGGTTAATGTATATGTTGGGGAGTTGAACATCAAGAGGTGAGCATGAATGTGCAGCACAGTACTGCTCAGTAGCAGTTTTGTGCCTTTGCAAATTCTTCTGAAATGCTTCACAGAATGCCAGGGTGTTCCCCTCAATCAGTCTTGTAGTATGCAAGGCCTTGATTGTGTTGTGGATATCCACTGTAATGATGGGCTTGTATGTTGAAGCCACAGTCTCATACAGTTCCCTTGCTGTTTTCCTTGTTGCTCCAAAGTCTGGTCTGATATCATCATCCAATCTTGAGCTGATAATGCCATAGGCAATCCTGTCTTTCTTGTACCACTCCAGCAGCCTCTCCTGGTATTCATTTTCAGCAGTTGTGTTCAGTGCTTGAGTCCTTGCTCTTTCGGCTGCTTGTTCTCCAATAGGGACAGCAATTGGGAGCAATAGTTCTAGGGCTTCTAGTTTTGGCTTATATGCTAGCCATGGGATGTCTTCAAAGACATATGCTGCACAATCCTTGTCAACAAGAGTGGCCTCAAGCATGTCTCTCCATGCTTGAAAGGAGGCTCCCTTCTTGAGGATGTACTTGATAGATTTCTCGCTTGTTTGGGTCTCCATAGCAGAACAAGGTGGATCAGGTAGATACAAGGACAAGGGTACTGTGGATTCTCAATCAGAGATAATCAAATGAGTATGGTTGAATCAATCTTGAGCGCCGGGCTCATAACCTGTTGTGCAGCGGTTATTAGGCCTTCATAGATGATTGATTACGGGAGCAGGTATCTACAAGGACTGTGAATTCAGAAGATGTGGCCTTCTTGGCACTCACGTGATCCCCAGGCACAACAACTGCGCTAAATCAAATTGGGTTGGCCCTGAACCAAATTTGGAGCCCCCATTCAACGTGCCGGCTGCGTGGTTTGTCGATCTCCATCACCTCTTCTCTCCCCTGTCTCCATGTGCTGTCTGGTACACGGTTGCTCAGCTGTCTCACAGCAACATGCAAGGGTCTCGGCATCTCGAGAAAGACGATATGAACCATGGATATCCTCTTGTCGTGAAGGCGCTCTCGACAGGCAGTGAGAAACGCATGTCAAACCAAAAGACCGGCCTCTTTCACGACATCGTCGACGATCACCATTGTAAGGAGCTCGCTTCAACTCATGCTTCCCACAAACCGTTACACTACACCTCAAAAGACCTCGAAGTGAAAGATTAGCTTGTTTGGATATCGCAAGTGGCGGGCAACATGACGGACATGTCAGCATCCCCTTTGCACTGGGCAAAACGAGTGCCTACTCTTCGTCGGCCTGTCGTCTCACTGCTTCTCGTCTTGTCATACACACTCCTTCTGGTTGTTGCTACTGCAAGAGATTCCTTCTTCCTCGCTTTTTGTTCCTACGACCAACTGTCAATTCGTTCGTTAAAGTCACTCACTACAACAGTCATTATTACATTCCTTCGCAATGCACGGTGCTGTTCTCCTCGCCCTTGCGGCGGCCGCGTCTGCTCTTCCAGCAACTCTCAACAAGCGAGTCGATTCCCAGCTCGAGCGCCGCGATGATGCCACCGAGTCGAACCTCTTCGTCTGCCCCGGCAATGCGCCATATGGTGGCTGCTCTTTGAACGGGAACCCATACTACGTCAACGAGGGTATGATGCATTTGCGCCGGATCCTTAGACTAAGGCTCTAGCCTTGCAGATGGCGTGCGACTGACTTGTGGTTATAGCCAAGACTGGTACCGTGGTCGATGACCTGCTCGGTATCTGGGAGTGCCCGACCACCTATGGCCTTTCGAACATCACTGCGCTGTGCTGCAGTGACCTCTCTCACGTATGTGGCGACCCTAATCAACTCGCACGCAAGCTCACGACTAACACAACCTTCTAGGACGGCGACTACGACTACTCCACCTGGTGCGACACCCCACGCACCACCTCCCTCTCCACCTCCGTCCTCCTTGGCGGCGCCAACTCCCCCAAAGCCACTGGCCCCAAGCCCGACACCGTGAAGACCGACAGCGCGCTCGAACAGCTCCTCGACGAGCTCGAAGACGCACTGAAAGAGCTGGATCTGGAGAAGGCCGAAGCCGAGCTCGAAGCCGCCACCAAGGACTTCGATGTTTCGATTCTGGAGTCTACTCTCGACGAGCTCACCAAGGAGTTGTCGGCCGAGGAGCTCGAGGCTGACCTCAAGAAGGTTACGGATGCGCTCTAGAGGAGGTCTCATGAGGGTCGCAGAGCAGCGCATCGCCAGGAGCCAGCCTGCCGTACCAAGCAAGTTCTTATTTTGCGTAATTTTTGTCCCCATCTAGCGATGACGGTGTATCAATAATACTAGGATCTACAGGTTGTGTGTTATTACGACGAGTCGATAGCGCTTTGAGATATGTACAGGATACGCAAAGGTCTTTCGCAGGCAAGAATACATCGCCAAATCCATCAGCACTTTGTCTTTACCTCCTTGTACACGCCTTCCTGTGTGTGGCTTTTACTAGTTACAGCGAACAGGAATCTGTTGCAAGAAAGACGTTCGAGAGAAGACCTATTGAACGCTTTCGGATCGCGACTCTTGCCTCACTCGAGCACGGTTATCGTATACTTCATATTCGCGGCCGTTGGAGATGCGAAAAGAGACTGCAGCTTCGGCAGTAGCATTGTGACAAGCAAGGTCGTAGTTCTCCCAAATCCTGGTGGAGACCTTCTGTGATGGTTGTACTTGAGCCATGGAGTGTTGATGTGGTGGTGAAAAAAGTGGCCGAGTGGACGATGGCGCTTGCTTCACGCAGCTGGGATCATCCGCTAGCGTCCAGAGCCGGGCTGTCCCTTTCTGCCAATCACCACGCGGACGTTGCAGTGGAGCAGGTACCGATCCACTTCGTGGCAACGACATGTCTTCTACATCAACACCAGTCGAATAGCAACATGAGATATGGATGCTTCTGATAACCCTACCGATGGAGCAGCTGCTGGTAATCCACCAAAGAGACGACGGATTGTCCAGAATCAGAGTCACAGGAGCAACAATGCCTGCCGTCGGTGCAAAGTCAAGAAGGCAAAGTGTGAATTTGACGATGGCGGTGCTCTGGGGTATTCATTCCATCCTTGTACCTGCAAGCATTGCTCATGATTGAATAACAGGTTCCGATGTAGAGCATGTACAAAGGCTGATGCAGGTTTGTGTCTGAACAAGAATGCAATCCCAGAAGACGTCTAATCCTTCGCAGAGTGCGTCTTCGATATATCCGTCGATGGCATACCCGGTGGTGTTGCGTATGATATTTCACTCAGAGCTATAAGCTGGCCACGCTGATACTTCATAGTTACACTGCTGCTCTCGAGGAGCGCGTTGCCTTTCTTGAGGGGCAATTGGCAGAGCGAGACGCGAACATGACCCAAACGCACCCTCAGCCCGCTCCAAACTCTGCTGCCGTCAACTCTCCTCATTTGCAAGCCCCATTTCAGAGCCCAGCTAACACGATCAATGGACATGACTTTAACGCTCCGATGCCTTGCGCCGTGTCAGTCGCAAGCAACGTCCAGCAAAGCCCTGAAAAACTTGAGCTGCGTAGTAGCAACCAAGCAACCGTCACTGTATTTACGCTGCTCGAAGCTGGCTCTCAGGATCGGAGAAACAACTTGCCTGAGCTTCCATCGCCAGAGATTGCTGATGCTCTCTTCGAATCGGCGTATCTCTACACACAGGCTCGATATTGTATCGTCGATTGGGCCATCGTTAAACAGTGGCACAATGATCGAGTTGAAATCTGCTCGGGTGCACAGTTTGGCCAAGGACCAAGCAAGATTGGTCAGTTCGTGTCATGTGCTTGATCGATCATAGTATGCTGACCAACTAGGCGCTTTCTTCCTCTGGATTGTCTACGCAATAGGTGCAAGGCTGATTCCAACCACGAAGCACCTATCCTCGGTGAGTATAGCGGATGCTGCAATGATCTGATCGCTAATCTCCAATCGCACAGAGATATTACGACTATGCCCTTACGTATCTGCGGGTAGTCCATGATGCGGATAACCTCCTTACTGTACAAGGTCTCCTTGCGCTGATTCAATACCATTGTCGAGCCACAGTAAGAACCTACACGGCAATGTTTGTGATACCACTAACAATTTCAGTGTGGCCCTTCTCCATGGTACGCAGACTCAACGCTCCTTTATGCTCTCTAACACGGAAATCGACAGGCATCTTGCGGGTGTGACTTTACGTATATGCATCGAGAAGGGCTATCACCGCCAGGCGTCCGATCCTACCCTCACTGAATATGAGAAGGAAGCAAGAAAACGGACATTCTGGTGCGCTTACGTTTTCGACAGGTATGCTCATAATGCCGAGAGAGCGGATTGTATCTGATACTGTTGTCAGGATGATCTCAATAGCGCTGCAGCGTCCATTTGGGCTGGATGATCGAGACATCGATCTAGAAGTACACTTCTCCACACTGCTATGGGCCTTCCACCGCTGACACCATCGTAGGAGCCCATCAATGTTGACATATTCTGCATGGACCCGGCAGGACTGGATGAGGCTCGTAGGACGAACTCCCATCAATTGACATCGGTATGACTTGCTAATCTAAGTGATACCTGACGACTGATTCCATTGCAGATGAGCTTCGCGTTGCATCATCTGCGCATATACCGCTTCAAGTCACGAATGTATGTGCATCAATGACGAAGCTTTTCTTCCCTAGCTAACAGAAATCAGATCACGGCTCTCAAGGCCTCAAGCATTTGGGGCTTCCAACCAAGAGATCCTGCAGTTGCTTGGCGAACTGGATGACTGGAGATTGGAAGTACCTACCAGAACCGATGACCACTCGATTCCCCAGCAGAACGAAGACCGGACGCAAGCGATGTATCTGCAGACGGCTCTATTGTTGATACGACCAGTGTTGTGCAGGGACATCGTGGACCACGACCTGATAGTTCGCTTTGCGACGATCGCTGCAGATGCTTGCGAGGTACGCCCGTCTCTCAGACATGTGGACTCGAGGTAGCTAACAGAAATTAGAATGGCAAAGAAATATGTTTTCGAGCTCAGTCGCATACCTCAGCCATACAGATGTACAACTCGTTCTACTGCGGGATCACACTCCTCCAATGCCTCGCTCTCAAGCCCGACGCTCTCCCTTTCAGACGGGTCCTACGAGCTATCAAGGCTTGCTCCAATACGCTTGCCGTCTACACTTCCTCGGTGGATGCAGCGAGCACCCTCGCACGGCTATTTGACAAGCTCTCTGACCATCGTTTCAGCGATGTGGACTCTTCCGTGATCCGTCCTGGAAGCCCCAGCGCGATCGTTTTCCTGCGCAAAGTCGCTTTCAGCGATCCATCTCAAGCTGAAAGGTGTGTGGGAGTACTCAGTCTTACTCTGATACATGCTAATGTGAGACGACATAGCTTGCTGCAAGCTGTACCCGATGATGAAGACACAGTTGTAAGCGGAGCAGAAAACATGGATGCGCTATTGACCCTGACTGAACCAATGGGAGCAGTGAGTCTTGAACATCATTTCTGCGACGGCGAAACTGACTGCTGCAGTCCCAATGGCTCAATTGGGAAGACCCATTTGCATCGTTCGAGTTCAATGATTTTGAGCTCTCATAAAGCCCGAGTGGCCGCTAATACAAGCTGCATCAATTGATTCAGCATCAGGATATCTATCTATCTGAGTTATGACGAGGTCTGCTGTAACTGTGCACAAACCGCCTCGAGCTCTCTTATGGCCTCCACGGACTTCAACTTCTTGCCAGCCACCCACTGATGATTGGCAGAATTCTGCGCCTTCGCAATGGATTCCATGCGCTCGACTTGATCTGGACCAACACCACCGAAGCTACGCGAGTTCTGTATGAACGCCTTGTGGTCCAGCGCTAGAGTCAATCCTTCCTGAGTGATTGGGATGGGCTCCACATCCATTTCATGAGCTGCAGCCTGCAGCATGTCGACGGTAACAGCAGTCTTGGGGATACTCTTCGTCAAGCAGTTCTTCACAAGCCGAGCGACGACACCATGGGCACTCCGATAGCTCATGCCGAAGTCAGATAGCAAGATATTGCTGAGACGATTGGTTGTTACCCAAGCACTCTCCAACAGCGACTCGTATCGCTCCTCGTTGACCGACAGGCCATCAACGACCTCGGCCGTCAGCCTTAGCATCGCAATACAGGTATCGCGGGCTCCGTCCAGCTGCGAGACACTACGAGCGCCTGTATCTCCAGTACCTTCATTTCGGAATATGGCGAATGCGGTGGTGGTCCAGCCCATTGCCTCTGCTGCTTTCGCCTTGATTGTTTCGAGAGCATACGGATTCTTCTTCTGAGGGAAGATGCTGCTCGTGCTCGTATGGGAGTCGTCCAATTCTATTGTACTGAACTCATTGGAACTGTAGATGTGAAGGTCGGTACAGAGATCGTTCAAATATGTCATCACCATGGCCAATGCTGACATGAGTTCAACCTGGTAGTACGAATCACGACAGAGCCTTGAGTTGTCGAGGACCTTTGCGAAACCCAAAAGCGAAGCAGTTCGATGCCGGTTGATATCGAAGTCCGTGCCAGAGAGGCCGACGCCGCCAAGTGGACAACGATCCACTCTGTCATATATCTGGGTCAATGCATCGAAGGAGTCTTGAAGTCGGTCTCTAAAGGCAAGCAGGTAATGACCAAATGTCGCGGGCTGAGCTTGCTGAAGATGTGTATAGTTGATCGAAGGAGTCGTGCTGTATCGGGCAGCAACATTCAGCAGAGTATCTTGGAGTCGTGCCAGTTCTTCGGTAATAACCCTCATCTGAGCCTTCGCACTCAGTCGCCAAACAGTCGCCCCCTGGTCCAGACGGCTCCTGGCAATAGCAAGTCGACCTGCGGTATCTTCGCCGATCTGCTTGGCAACATGGCCTTCGATCTGGAGGACCATACTGCCATATCCATCCTTGGTGACGAACTGACCAGCTTTGCTAATTCCTTGAAGTGCTTTAACCAGATCACAAGCTTGTTGCTTCGTAATGAGGCCTTGTTCCTGAAGCATCACGGCATGTGCCAAGTCGACTTGCAGAATATGCGACATGTTCTTCTGCTCCCACACCAGTCGAGGTGCCTCATTGTGCTGCCGGAGGAGCTCGCTCATTGGCTTCGACAGCCTCCCAGCGAAGAACGGCTCGCCGCCATTCTCAACTTTCGACGGCATGATTTTGTGTTGAGAGATAAGGTCTGCCTGATTGAGATTCTTTATCATTGTTGATGCGTCTAGGATCTCTTGCTGATATATCCGGTAGATCGAAAAGAGATCTGCTGAACCTTGGAATGACTAGCGCCGGCAACTCCGCATGTGCCCGGGAGTACCGAACGGCCCCTACGGACATACCTTGCTGGTGGTATGTAGGTTAAAGCATGGCCTTGCCTTAGCGTTTGTGTCGCGTGAACTGACATTTGAGAGACGAAGCCTGATCTATTGAAGTCGAATAGATTAAGGAGATCATGGGGTTCAGCGTCAAGGATGTGTTTGCTCGCTCTCCCTTGGCGCAGTATGGCAAGACCGTCAGGACAGCACCACGCGAGATGATTTTCAACAGGCGGATGATCTTGACGGCGATGCTGTACGCCACATGCGCTGTACCATTGAGTAAGTGCCCTTGTCTGGCGTTTGGCAATTGAATACATCTGACACCTGGGGAAGCTTGGGATCAAGGCTCGTCCGCGACTGTGCCCTCTCTGAAAGGTTTCGAAGATTACTTTGGCATCGACTCTGGGAACAACGCAAGCGCTATCAAGAACTTCGTGTCGTTGCCTTTTCTGGGATCAGCTGCTGGCGCCGCCCTATCGTTTCTCCTCAACGACAAGCTCGGTCGGTTGTGGTCATTTCGAGTCTACGTCTTTGTCTACACCATCGGCCAAATGATTGCAGTCGCAGCCCCAAATACTGCGGCTCTATACGCAGCTCGCGTGGTAACAGGACTCGGGATTGGAGCCTTGACGGTTACAGGACCTATGTCTCTTGCTGAGATCGCACCAGCTGAAATCAGGGGCATAATCTGCGCATGGTTCCCGGTCGCCATGGGCCTGGCTCACTTCTGCGCCGTCTTTAGTGTCTACGGCATCACGCTGCATGTCGCGCCCAGTCGATTGCAATATCAGATCAACTTCTTCGTACCATGTATCTACCTTGCGTTGTGGGTCATCGCTAGCTTCTTCCTCTGCGAATCGCCCCGCTGGCTATTCTTGACAGATAAGCCAGACCAGGCTGTGAGGGTCTTGTACGAGTTGCGCGGTCTACCAATGGATAGCCCACGGCTTCATTGGGAGTTAGAAGAGACTCGGCACTCCATGCAGCAAGAGGCGAGTACGGGACACAGCTATGCATCCGTCATCCGCGAGACCTTCACGAAGAAATCGAACCTCCGCCGCGTCCAACAGGTCCTGATCTGCTACGCCCTCCCGCAAATCTCCGGCGCCAATACCATCAGCTCGTACTTCATCCCGATTCTCGAAATCATCGGCGTGTCCGGGAGTGGCACGCACAAGATCTTCCTCACGGGGATGTACACCATGGCGAGGTTCTTCTTCGCGTTGATCACGTCGTTTTTCTTGATCGACGCCCTGGGCCGGAGGAAGTCGTTGTTCTTGGGAATCACACTGCAAATGATTGGCGATATCTACATTGGCGCGTATTTGAAGGTTGGCCATTCGGAGGACTCGGCTTCGAGCCAGGCGGCGATTGCGATGATCTTTATTCATTCGTTTGGGTACTCTGCTGGTACGTCCTTATTTTCCCTTTCGCTCCATTCCACGTTCGCCAATGCACTGACCAACACCTCTCAGGTCTTCTCACTCTCCCCTATGTCTTCGGCGGCGAACTCTGGCCTAATGGCATCCGCTCCTTTGGCGCCGCCTTCGGCCAGACCTTCCACTGGCTCTTCAGCTACGCTATGAACTATGCTCTGCCCTCCCTGCTCGACGCCACGAACAACTGGGGCGCCTTCATCTTCTTCGCGAGCTGGTGCTTCACGGCTATGTTTTATGTCTTCTTCGTCGTGCCGGAGATTGCGGGACTGTCGGTCGAGGAGATTGAGCAGGTGTTTCGCGGGCCGTGGTTTACGGCTTGGAGGTCGACGAAGCATCCGAAGGAGGTTTTGGCGGTGGACTTGGAGGGGGAGGAGGTGGGTAGAAAGGGGTGAGTTGTTTGTTGATTGTGACGTGTTCTTGTTGATTGTGCTGACGAGTGGTCTTAGGAATACCTTAGGCGACCAGGTTGAAGATGTTCGCGAGGAACTTGGCGGCAAGAGGGATGGCGGATTTCCTGGATGAACGACACGATATCGTGGCGGCAGCACTCGAGGCCAGACCGAAAGCAATGCGTCAGCAGTGAGACTGTTCTCTGATCTAGGTTCGAAGATATTAACGAAGTCATGAGTGTAAGCAGATTATATTCAAGTCGCCTATGAAGACATTACCACCAGCAAAAGCATGGCGATCACGGAGCTCATTGAGAAAGTCTTGAAGCTGATAGCACCACTCGTGCTGGAAGGGGCAGCAGCACTACCACTGCCAGACCCAGCGCTGGTAGCTGACCATCCATTACTGGCAGGAGTGCTCTGTCCAAGAGCGCCAGCATTAGTGGTGGAGGCCCGCGAATTTGGAGCACCGCCTCCACTGGCGGCAGTCGTACTGGCTGAGCCTCCGCCTGAGCCTCCAGCCTCAGCATTCACAGCCGATGCAGTCAAAGGGACTCCCGTTTGAGGAGCGTAAGTGACGACAGCGGCAGTTGGCGACGACAGCTCGCCCGAGAGATCCGAGTACGACGCCGTGCCTGTGCTCGATGGCAACGCGGTGAGATACGATAGTGAAGCGCTATTAAGGTCTGGATACCCCAAGTCCTTGACGCAGTCCAGGTTCTGAAGATTTGGTCCACAATTCGCAAATTGCGGGTCATATGTACCCAGCAATGTGTCTATGCCTGGCAAGGTCTGGAGAAGAATCTTCGGGTCTACCGATGGGCAGACTTCATAGAGTCTGTCGAAAGCGTACGGTTAGCAAGCTGACGAGTGGAGAAGGAGACGAACCCCACCCAGCATAGGCACCCGATTGCGCACAGCAGGTACATCCGTCAAGATTATCGGCGTGTGAGTTTGTGCAGTTGCCCAGAGATGCCAACAACCCTACGACGACCTCCTCCACCAACTCGAGGTTGCAGGAGCATCGACCGGGAGCGTTGTCGGGAGCTGGGTAATATAACAAATTCGAAGCGCCGAAATTCTGGGCGACGAGGCTGGCCAGTTCTTGGACTTCGCAGCTGTAGACCTGGACATGGACCGTCAGCGATAAAAGCCGAAAGTAGGAGTGCCACTCGCACGTACGATGTTCCAACAATCTTCGTACACGCAGTTCAGTGTAAACTCGGTGGCCACCTGGGCACAAGCTGCGATCTTGTCTTGGTCACCACCTGCAGTGGACTCGCAGTTCTGCGCTACACTGTTGACCTGGCTCTGGCAGGAGTTGAAGCCATTGGGACTGATGCATCGCTCAACTGGAATCGTGTAATTAGGAGCAGCGCTGACAATCGCAAACAAAAGGGAGAGAGCCAAGCCGGAGAATTTCACCATCCTTGCGAGGAATGATACGAGGGGGCCAATGCCTGCTACGAAGGGATCTACAAAGCTACTTGAGGAGATCGAGGAATTCGAGGCTTGGTGACACCGCACCCTCGAAAGGGTCACTGCTAGGGCGCGGTCTCTTGCGATCAAAGCCGCCGAGGTTGTGACCGTGGTGACTCCGTACCGTTATCCACACGTCGACTTGACCGTTGTATACACTGCCACGTGCTGGTAGTGTCGCTAAGCTCTCTGAAGGACGAGCTTGTGCATTATAAGCTCATGCATGCCAGTACAGCCCGTCCGTTCCCTCCAATGGGAAGGCTCCTCGACAAGCCACCAGGCTTCGCCTAGGCCAGAATAGGGGTAGCCACGGTCCACGCTTCGGCCCCAATCTGCATTCTCGCTACACCAGTTAGAAGATTGGAGGATTCACGATTCGTGACCGCGTGATTGTACCGAACCTCGTTCCGCCCGCGCCCTGCCCCAGCTCATATCTTGCTAGTGGCGCTTGTACTAGGCGTCGGGCGTAACTGGTATTGGAAGGGATGTGAACAGCCTCAGGTCTGAGGCCGCCTGGAACACTAGGGACTCACCGGAAGGGGCTTCAACGTGCTAATGGCGCCGATAGCTATGTTTGATACCTTAAGAGTGGAGGTGAAGCAACACCCTCCCTCGACTTCGCTCAGGCCGACACATCAACTTCGACAGATTCATTGTTGAAAAGACAACATGTCGGTCTACGAGGGCGTTTGGTACAACCACGCTGCCCAAGAGCTCGTTCTCACCCTCCGTCCTGCAGTGGCGGGTTTCCTCGAAGCCGCCCTCGTCACGTTCGTCCACCTCGTTGCTGCTGCAACATGGCCGATCTGGAGATTCATCCTCTACTCCATTCGTCAGAACTCCACACAGGATGTCTTCCACGCACAACGGCAAGTCGCAATACGGAATAGCAACACCGCTGCCAATGCAGCCGGCCAGATGCTCAAGATGATGTTCGGATGGAGGAAGTACAAAGTGCATTCCTTCGCAAGGAACTTCATCTACTTGGTCGTCTGCGTCGCTGTCTTCATCCTCTGGACCATCTGCGGACTGTACGCGCCATACATCTACACACGCACCTCACCCGACGTGCTCCTGGCTGGGTCGGAGCTCTGCGGATGGCCTTCGACTCCTGGTGGTGCTACCGGAGAATCGCTCGAGATGTTCACCCTCAACGAAGCCGCCATGGTCGACGGAATGCGAGCTGCAGACGCGTACGTCCAACAATGCTACGGCAAGAATGGCTCCGACGTCGCTACCAAGTGCAACGCCTATCCTCACCGGTCGCTCAATTTTACAACGTCGGATGGAGAATGTCCCTTCGGTAACAACGGGGAGGTGTGCGTATCTGTCAATTCGACGGTCATGAGGGTTGATACTGGGTATTTGGACTCGAGCCGGGACTTTGGTGTCAACCTCGGGCACGAGAACACGATACAGTACCGCAAAGTATCGACATGCTCGCCCATTCATACGGCTGGCTTTGTCAATATCATCAACACCACTGGAACCCCTTTGGCAGCAGACTACCTGCCGGTAAGTTACCCGTTGGCTCACTGACAGCGTTGAAACGACATCGACTCACGTTACTCGATAGGGCGCGGTCCTGCTCCAATATATGTACGGGCCACAGTTTGACTATAACTTCACGTATGAGTACAACTACCAGCAACTGTTCTATCCAATTGGCTACACCGTGGCGTGAGTCGTTCCTCTAAGTTGTTCAGTTCCACATTGCTGACAGACTACCAGCGTGGCCGACTACATTCCGGGTAATAGCACCGTACACGATGGATGGGTCGCGAACTCCACACTCTACAACCAGACCGATGGGGACGTCTCCCTCGTCTTCATGGCGGGCAACCAAATCAAGTACCCTGCACCGGTCTACGACCCCTTCTACGCTGCTGGACTCGACCCTGCGGATGCGGTGCAGATTCCCTATCAAGACACAAACGTCACATACTACACCACCACCCGTGCCGTCTCCGTCATCGCTTGCAAAGAGCAGCACCAGTTCTGCTTGGCCGGCTCGACGGAAAACTGTTCACCCCTGGGCGGCATTGGGAACATCCTCGACAAAGTCGACAAACTCCCCGGAGCCAATATGCCCCAAATCGCAACAGCAGGCCGCATAGGCTACGCTCTGGCTACGACTTCCATCGCCGCTGTGCTGACCGACCTGGGTCCTTCTGCGCTCCTCGTCTCTCGCACACTTAACGGGCTGCAGCAACTCGCCAGCCTCCCGATCGATCAGTGGCGGGCGGAGGTCAGTAACTGGCATTCTATCGCTTTTGCCAGAATGCAAGCTATTGTGCTCTCCTATGCTGCGGGTCCAGAGAAAGCGGCGTTCAATCAGTACGTGCAAAAGCCTGGTCCGGCTCTGCAGAAATGGGCTTGCAAGACTCAGCGAGTGCGTGACTCTCACGGATACATCAACTTCGACATGGCCGGTCTGATCGTCCTGGTCGTTGTTGGCGCCGGTCTAGTCGTCCTGGGCTTCGTCTTCGAGAGCCTCGTCGGCCTCGTGTCAAAACTCGGCCGAAGACTAGGCGATCGCCGCCACAAGTGGTTGGCTGAGGGACTATATCACTTGCACAAGGAGACTTTGCAAGCGCGTGGAGTGCGTGAGTGGCAGGACACTGATCAAGTGATGCCCAAATCGCATTGGTCGATGGAACCGGCAGCGGCGATGGATGATCCCAATCAGGCTGTGTCGTTTTTGCATGTGCCGATGAAGGTTTCGACGCCGTAGATTCTGGATGTATGATTTTCTTAGCGGAGATACTTGACGAGACACGACTGTGTGTATGACTACAATTCAATGACTACAAACTCCAACTCGTTTCGTGGTGCAGACCTCGTTGCCCGAGATCGGGCAAAAGTGAAGCTGACCTTGGCCGGACGTGCCGGCCGTAGATCTTCCTGGGTGATTGATCTTCCAGCCATAGAATACTTCTTGCACTGCACTCGATAATTCCATCAGCAGCCGTTATACTTGAGACATTCATCGACTCAGCAGATCGAAGACCGTAATCCCGACATCATGTCTCTCAGAAGGATCAATGACACCAAAGGTGTTGCGCTGAGTACGTTCTGCCTCTGAGTGTACTTGAAGAACTTTGCTGACGATATATCCTAGCTGGCTCACCACATGTAGACAATGACCTTCCCAATGTACACTGAACGCACTTCCTGACAACGAAACAGTCTCAAGCAATCGTCTCCCGCGAAGGCGTAGTCTACTGCTCCGGCCAACTGCACATGGACGCCACCGGGGCCTTGATCTCAGGCACCGTCCGCGAAAAGACTCGTCAATGCCTTTCCAATCTTAAAGCCGTGCTCGAGAATGCTGGAAGTAATATGGATCTTGTGATGAAGGTTAACGTACGTTTTCAGTCCGCTTCACTTGTTTTGAGGTAGGTATTGTTGGGACGCTGATTGAGTCTGGGCAGATCTTCTTGCAAGATATGAGTGATTTCGCCGAAGTTAACGAGGAATATAAGTTATGGTGGACAGGGGAGCACAAACCTGCGAGGAGCTGTGTGGCGGTGAAGACGCTTCCTAGAGGTGGGAGTGTGGAGATTGAGTGCGTTGCTCAGGTGAGTTGATACTACCACGCCGGCTTTGTGGTTCGTGCTGATGATGGTCAGGTGTCCGACGAGCACCTGCCTTCGAAGTTGTAGATGCCAAGTAGAAGCGCAAAGAGCAAAAAGCTGTTTTCTTTCACAGCCTCGCCGTTGGCATTTGCAGTGACCCATCAGGTTTACAAAATGAGGTGGTGAGGAAAAGCAGTGTACCCCTTGCCAGTCACAAACGTCGCCTGCCACGGAATCTCTTCCTTCGTCGTCCTCTCCGCAAGGCTCAAGAATAAGTCCGCGTGCGACTGTCCTCCCAGACCCGTAAACATGCCCTTGCCCTCAGAGGTCCTCTCATCAACAAAGTGGAACCTGTGTCATGTCAGCACTCGGCCAAAAACTGCTGCAAAGCTGGGAAAGGTCTCGCGAACCTCATATTCTGGCTCTTATACAACTGATCCGCCAACTCCACGAAATGCGCACTCGCGGCTTTGCCCACCCCCAGAGTCATGAGCGATGGGTAAGGGCCTTCATTCAGCATGTTGCCAGTGAAGATAAAGGTCCGGGGACCATCGAGTTTCTGGAAGCTGGCCAAGGCCTCCCTCGCTGCGACGAACGCACTTGTTGTGTTGACCGCCAGGTCGTGCGCGAAGTCCTCGGTGGTGACGTCGAGGGAGTCTTCGGGTTTAGTGTTGTGGTGCGAGTAAGCTATTTGGCGATCGTCAGTCTCTGTGAACAGAAATGTAGTCGTCGATGACCATACCGTTATAAATGACCACACTAGGCTCGCCCCATGTCTTGCGGACGGTTTCGAACAGACTCGACACGGAGGTAGGCTTGGCCAAGTCGCACTGTATGGCTGGGTCGTTGTCTGAAGCTTTGGAGTTGGAAACGGATCTTGAGGCGTATGCGACCTTGTAGCCGTTCGATTTGAATGTTTGAATAGTGGCAGCACCGATGTTTGCGCCTGCGCCGAGGAGGATTGCGATTCGTGAGGTCATTTTGGAGAGTCGGTTTTGATTCTGCGGTGGATGAGACAGCAGAAACGTAGTGAAGAATGGATGTTCTCAAGTCAAGGAGACTGGCAATTTAGGAGTTTTTGTGACGTCTTTGTTCGATAAACGCTCGCTGCTTGGGATTAGAAATCGAGAGATCCTCGTTTTCCATGAACAGGGAAGGGACGTGTTTCTCTCGCTACATCCGTTCTTGTCTTCACGACTTCAACCTTGGCGACATTACTCAGGCGGTTCCACGGAGCTTGCGCCAAAGAGGCGGGTAGACAGCGAGTATTAAATATGTTCCCTAATAATACCAGTGTGGGAATTTGGTCCGCAAAATTGAAGCCGGCTGTGATGTACCCGCCCGTATAGCCAGCCAGCCCTGTTCGTACAGGGATAAGCTATGTCTTGCTGAAAGATGCTGAGTTGATCACAGGTCTGGAAATAGCTAGCCTGGCGAGCCGTATTACACCACTTACCTAGTACAGCTTGACGCACTCTTCTAGGCAAATGCTTTTGTCATCTCAGAGCTCCCAGGTGATCCGACCACCATGGACTGACGTTCGTCAGCGCCAAGCCGAAGACAGTGTACTTGGAACAGTAGAGCACAGTATGATGCTGGGGTTATAGAAGTTCTATGAGTTCAGTATCAGTACTATCGTCCTTGAAATGGATGATACGCAGTGTGAATATCGCATGCCGTTCTGGCTGTGCTGTTCACAGGAGCCGGGATCTCCGGCGGCATTGCCGTGAGTGGTCCGGAGTTTCCAACAATGTAGATTGTCGTTTAAAGGCTGGTCGGAGGCTTCCATCGCCCAATAGAGTGTCGTATTGAGATGAGTGAGCAGTTGTAAGGTTCGCTTCCTATCTCAGCGATTGTCCAGAGCGTGCATAATGAGGCTCGAGGGTACGCACGATGTCGTTGTATTAGGGTGAGCGCGCTGGTGGTCGTATGTCTGTATCATTCGGCTGACTTCCATCGCAGGGCTGGAGTTACTGGACTTCAAACCGCTGTGACCCTCCTTGAAGAAGGTTATAGAGTCACTGTGATAGCAGATCAACTTCCAGGGGACATTTCTCCGTGCTACGCTTCGCCGTGGTAACTTTTGTCAGTACAGCTCATAACGAAGTGGGTGGTTGACAGTTTTGCACAGGGCCGGTGCTCAGTGGCGATCGCACAGCTCTCCGGATGATGGCGAGCAGCAATCTTGGGACAGAAAGTCGTATCTCCACTGGAAACAGATCTGCTTTGACGAGCATGCGAGAAACGTCGCTTTTGAAGAGCGAAGTGGTCTCACTGTAAGTTGGATGTGTCGCCAACCCACTAGTCCGATGCTCACACTCGTCAGGTGTACCCCGCAAGATTGGTGTACGATCAGAGCAACCATCGAGATCTGGTTCCAACTGGAGATCCCAAGACGAGCGACGGCTTCTGGTTCAGAGAGTTCGTCGACGGATTCGACTCTGCAGTGTCGGCAGGAGAGGCAGGCAAGCCCTATGCAACAGTTCGCTATCGAAGCGTATTCGTCGATGTTCCAATCTATCTTCGACATCTGCTAGGGCGAGTCAGGCAACTCGGTGGCCAAGTCATCAGGTCCAAAGTTCCCGACGACAACGGCATCGCCGGCGCTGTCAAGGCCGCATCTGACCTCGTCAAGCAATATATTGGTCCATGCCGCGCTCGCAAGTGTGTATTCATCAACGCAACGGGTCTGCGCGCACGACAATTATGCGGTGACAAGGCGGTGCATCCTGTTCGAGGGCAAGTCCTGGTCGTGAAAGGAGTACCCAAAGAAGCTGCAACACGGCTAAGTCGGGACGAGGAGACCGGAGAATCGACCCTCTCGTACGTAATTCCGCGCCCATTGAGCGGAGTCACGATTATCGGGGGCTGTAATCAGAAGGACAATTGGAACACTGACGAAGATGTCGAGATAACGGGGCAGATCAAAGAACGATGTGCTGCTCTCGCTCCTGAACTGTTGACAGGTCCCGGAAAGACTTTTGAGGTCATTGGCTGCCAGATCGGCCTCAGGCCTGCGCGGACTGGTGGTGCAAGAGTAGAAAGCGAGGCTATTGGAGATAGATCTGGCGGTGTTCGCTGGGTCATTCATGCCTACGGTCACGGAGGCGGGGGCTTCCAGAACTCGATTGGGGTGGCGGAGGAGGTATCGCGGTTGGTGGCTGAACTACCCGAAAAATCGAGGGCAAGGCTGTAATGCCCAAAAAGGCTCCACATTCACTTTCATCAACAGCATCTCAAAGTAATGTTTCTTGTTAATGTCGCCAAAGCAAGTGAAGTGAAGTCAGCCCCTAACCACACGGGCAATTTTGTGACGTAAGCGACCGCGCCACCACAGCCACCGCCACATCAACGACAGCTCCTCACTTCCAACTTGTTTGAACCAACAGTGTTGGAATCCTTGGAATCAACATCAAGAAGTCCTATTAACAGACTTCCCTATCAATCTGGAGCAGACACGAGCAAACGATTCAGTTCCTCCTCCACCATCTACTACTCCAAAACCTCCAATTCCAGCCGACGAACCTAATCCTCCACCCAATCCTCCATCCTACGAAGTCAATCGAAGACACTCACGCGACCCCATCGACGACGGCGAAGATATGATCTCCGCAATCCTCCTTGTCATCATCGCCATCTTCCGTAAGTTCTGGTACCGTTTCATGCATCGCGCGAGCTATACTAACGAAACGACCTCAACAGTGCCTCCAGTTGCGGTATACATCGTTGCTGGCTGCGGAGCCGACCTTCTCATCAACATTGCTCTCACGATTTTGGGCTACTTTCCAGGCCACATTCACGCCTTCTACGTCCTCTACGTCTACTACAACCGGAAAGAGCAAGTGCAGCAGGGCTACTACGATGACAGACCTGCGCCGGGCGTGTACTCGCAGAATGTGCAGACTGGAGGACAGGGCTATGGTACAATGGGGGCACACTGAAACTCTGACGGAGAGACGGTATGAATGATCACAAGTGAGACGATCTTCGGTTTTCCAGGAGTTTCAGGCGTTGGAGACATATGGGTAGGCTCGGACTTCATAAAGATATCCCGGAGACATGCATGGAATGAATTATGCCTATCGAAGTTACTTGCAGTGACGAGTCGAGAGGGAGCGAACTATTAGACTGCTCCCAGTCCTGTGTCGTGAGTTGTTGGCATCACTTTCACAGCCTCAATCAGAGGTTTTCTCTTGGGCCTTCGATTTAGTCCTTCGCGAACCCCAAAGACCAAAGAGCCCGCAACATCCTCAAACATCTAACGCAAACCCAGCATGGCTACGACTGAACCCCGCACCAAGAAGCGCAAGTAAGCTGGCCAGCTCCAACTTATTGGTGCCTTTCAACTGCTAACATGTACAGGCTAGACTTCTCCGACGAGTGAAAGTGATCGTTGGAGTCGGTGATGCGCAGAAAACGTACAGCATTGCCAAACAGATACTTATCAAGTCAAGTGACTTCTTCAAGACGGCCTGCAAGGACTGTTGGACGCGAGGACGGAAGAAAGCGATCAAACTGCCGGAAGTTGAGCCGTCGGTCTTCGAGACCTACCTGCAGCTGCTGTACACTGGCGAAGTTGTCCCAAATGAAGACGGGCCACCACCCTACGAAGAGGATGAAGCTGCCGAGTCACCATTACAAGCTTCGCGTTTTCGCTTCTTCGCCGCCGTGATCGAACTCTACATATTGGCCGACATGTTGCTGGACTCGAGGAGCAAGAATAGGATCATGGACTTTCTCGTTGAGTCAAACGGCGTTGTCCGTCGATTCCCTGGCAAACAAGTGGTCGAGCTGGTATACAGCAAGACTGTGCCATCTTCTGCATTGCGGCGGTTGGTAGTGGATTACTCCGCCTACGGCTGTGAAGCCAAGGTCGAACATTGTAAGAAAATACTCCCGGAGGTCCCACAGCAATTCGCGATCGATCTCAGCATCGCCTTCATGGCGTTGGCAGCAGACAGCAAGGAAGCGGTTTGGCCCGGATATCTACCGAGATCTACCTACCACGAGCACGATGACGCGAATCCGAAGTGTGAATGAAAGCCTGCGATGGAGAAAGAACCTCGCCAAGAGGAAGCCGCGTTCAAGTGCAAAATCAAGCGATGGCGTGCGCAAGCCAGACGGGTGAGGAACAATGGTGCCATGGCATTTGCGGATGAGTGCAGTAGGCCGGCCTCACTTGGCCGCGGAAGACATTGCTTTGCAAACGGTATGAAATAGAAACATCAAGGCAATAGCATGTGCGCCGTGAAAGGCTGGAATGTCTGTTTCGTGTCCGTATCTACGCTACTGCACATCAGGCAACCGGACAGCAATGTCTCCGCTCTGCGTGATGTATCGCACCCAAGGCAGCGAAGGGTATTGTAGCTATACTCAAGTCAGCGTCATAGAATGCACAGAAACGAAGAAGTGACGACGTACCTTCGGCTCGATGATCTTCAGGTACCGCACCTGAATTCCACTCGTGGTAAAGTAGGGAATCTCAAACTTCACGGCAATCGGCCTCTTGGCTTTGCCCGTGCCACTGACACCGCCCATACTGCCTCCAAAGCCACCCATCATACCACCTCCGCGCTCCTCATCACCCTTGACTGACGGCAGGCCAAGCTCTGCGCGCATGAGGAACTCCTTACTACCCCCGAATTGCTTGATCTTCCAAACGATTGAAGAGGTTTCAGGGGCGTAGTGTACGCTTCCGATGTTTGTGCGGAATCGGGGTGTATCCGCGTCATCTGGTACAGGGATGGAGATTTCGACATTGTTGGCAGTGCTGCGGCGTTTAAAGTGTGCTTTTGCCTGGCAGAGGGTTAACAGAGATCGACCATATTAATGTGTGAGACGCTTACCTTGACCATGTATTCTATTCGGCTCCCAGAATGACTCTCAACGATGCACTCGACCCAGATCAAGGGCTTCACTTGAGTATTCAGCCGATATGACATGAGCTCAAATTCGCCGTCAGGTGGGATGAAAGAGATCGTCCTGTCATTCTCGAATCTCGATAACCGCACACACTGATGGAACTTGACGTCCTCCATCTCGACAGCTTTCCCCCTGGTTGCGCGTCCGGTGCTCTCAAACATTGCTTTGTCGTTCAATCCTAACCGTAACTCAGGCATTCCAGAAAGGTAACACTTCATCTTGATGGCACCCAGAATCTCAGACCGCAGCACATTGCCTGTACTGCTGACGAGCAGGTTGAGCGATTCGACCACATCCAGGAACACCTCGTTCTTGCGGTATCGGATACCTTCTGATCTCCACGACACCGCATTTGTGACTGCAATAGGCGCCCTGGCGATTTCCAGCTTATGCGACTCTTGTGTGATGTACTCTTGCAGAATCTTGGACTCTGTCGTCTGTGGGTATCCAAAATCCATCATCTCGTCCAGCAGCTCGTAAATGACGACAAAGTTGTCCCGTATCGACTCCTCCTCCAACTCTTTGAAGTACTCGGTGAAGACCTCCACCAACCGGTGCAGAAAGAGCAGAATCTCTGCTGCATTGCTGTTTCGTTTCGTCAAGGCAAGGAGGTAGAGGTTGTTGTGTCGGATGTAGAGGTAGTTGATGCCGTCGTCGCTGAAACATGGCGGTACGCTGCTGGACTCGTCTTCTGCTTCCGACAGGAGAACGGGGAACTTCTCGACAGCCGACATGGGGATATCTCCGCGATAGTTTCGCGCCAGCAGGGTCTTGCCCTTCAGGTCTAGGAAGAAGATCGCGGAGGCCATGGTGAAGGTGTTGTGGGCGCCAGGCCCGTGATGTCGAGGGATGTGTTGTCCTCAGTAGTGCGTCGCGAGAGGTCGAATCGAACTGGGAGAGTGCTACCGTCTTGGGCAGATAATATCAGGGTTTCAAGCCGTTTCGTCCTTTGGAATTCCTTCCGCGGTGGTGATATGTTTCTGCCTGCCGTCACCGTCGACATGGCCCATTGAAGGAGGAGCGGAGTGCTAGCGGGGGTGCTCGGACCACCTTGGCGGGCTTTGTTTGAACCTCACGCCGTCGACTGCCCCCTCACCTCCATCCACCCCCATGGCCGCCCGATTGACGCGCCCAGCGCCATCAATGGCCACTCTTCACGCCCTAGAATCAGCACTCGCTTCATTTCGGATATCCCAACCCGCCACTGGCGTACGATTCGCCTCTCATCAAGCTCAAGGACGAGCCAACAAGGCCAAGCAGGGTCCTGGAAAGCGATTGGGAGCGAAGAAAATTGCGGGCGAATCTGTCGTGACGGGGAACATATTGTACAAGCAGAGAGGCACCCTATGGTTTCCAGGTGATAACTGCTTCATGGTGCGCTGAATGACACGGCTCAGATGAACTCGAACTGACATTTGCAGGGCCGAGACCATACCATCCACGCTGGGGCACCAGGTTATGTCAAGTACTACCGCGATCCTGTGAAGCATCCCAAGCGAAAACTCATCGGCGTCGTCTTCGAACGAAACCAGACTCTGCCACAAGCACCTGGCACTCCTATTCGACGAAGACTCGGTATGCTCGCGTATCAAACACCGAACGAAGAGCAGAAAGTTGTCACTGCCGATCTAAGCACTTCTCCCGCGCTCGAGTACGACGCTGCTGCCCCAGCAACACAAATCAGGCAAGAGCCGCAAGAATCGAGAAGTGTAACGATTACAAGAGGCAAGAAGGGAGATCGACAAGAGATCAAGCTGCATCTGAGACCAGGCGGCATGTATAGACAGGCAAACTGGGAGATTGGTCGAGCAGCTGAAAGGAGCAAGGCGGCGCAGAGTGTCAGACCTTTCAAGCCTGGAGATCGGTTCGCGGCTTGGAGAAAGAGATCCGCAAGAGTCGCCAGGACTGCTGAGAGGAGAGCGATGACCCGCGGCGGGAAGAAGAGCAAGAAATAGACGGACCGACGTCCATCAGATGTACAAATACGCCGCATATCGAAACTGGCAAATGCAGCGCGAAATCCTTGGGAGTGCCTCTGCTTCCTTGTATACGCGCCCATTTGCAGTCAGCCAGTCCATTCTGGACCTACATCAGCGCCTTCACTGGTTTGTTAACCCGTTAGGATCTCTGTCGTCACGATTATAATCGTTGCGCTATAGAATAAAACTTGTTGGTGGAAGTCGAGGCATGGTAGTGTATGACTACTCCAGCGACAACGCATGACTACACCCACTGTCAGGTTTTGTAATGACTGATTTGAGACCTTGAAGGCATGTTTTTCGGTGGAAACTCGAGAAATGGTCAAGATGTGGAAAACATAGCGGGGCCGAGCGTAAGTTCTTTTGAGAGTCACTTCTGAGCATTCATTTTCTATTCCGTCGTATCGGTGACGAAATACAATAGCACGAGGTGTTCGCCACCGACTCACGCCGTCTCCAGCCTAATGAAATCTACCCAAATTTATCCCGGTCTTAGCACTTCGTATCCGGCTTCGGTAGAACTAGGATGCTTGGAACCCGTGCAAATTACGAGGTCGATCTCAAGGGGACAAAACGAACAACGCAGCACCGACCAATGTCACACAACACAAGCAAAGATGGCAAGTTTACACTCAACAAAATCCCCAGAATCGCGAGCGGCGGGTACAGAGGCCTTGCTGGGGACGACAACTCGATACGATCCGAAGATGAATACATGGCAACCGGGCGTCTTTCGCCGCTTTCCTTGGGCCGGTCTGGGATGTCTCTTGGGGGTCTTCTGCAGCATTGTGGTGGACATTGTGATCCTGGCGGTGTCGAATGGGAAGCCGATTGCGAGTTGGAGGTATCCACCTAGTTTGTATCTTTCCGTGGCGTATACGATTGGGAATATACTGCTTGCCGCTGCGTTCAGCCAGGGACTCACGGTATGGATGATGGCCTTGACATGGGCTGCTATTCGTCGCTAATTGTGCGTTGTAGGTCTTCTGGTGGCGCAAGGCCTTAAGAGAAGGCACTCAGCTTGGCGACCTTCATCGATACTGGGAGCATGGCACGAGTCCAGTATCCGCTGCGTTCGCTGGAAGGAACTTCAACTTCATCTCGTTCGCGGCCTTGTTTCTGGCGCTCACGCCCGTGAATGGGCCCCTCCTGCAGCGCGCTTCCTCAACGACGACAGATACTCGATACTTTCTCTCCCAGGATGTTAATCTGAGCGTGCCAGCCGCGCGATCTCTGCAGGATCCGACTGGCCATACTTCTGGAAGAGCGTATACTGTGACCATGCTGGAGACGAATTATAGCTCGATTGTGCAGGTGGGTACATTGTATAACGTTATACAGACAGTGACTAACATCTGCAGGACTGGAACACTGGCAAAGCCATCAACATCACCGCCAGTGGCTGTTCAGGGGATGGACTTTGCTCTGGAAGTCTGACCGCAGCAGGATTGGCCGTCAGCTGTAACACAAGCACTGCGTCGTTTGACTTATCTGGAACATCAAGCGACGGCTCGATTAACAGCGACTCATTCGACGGCCTTGACATTTTCAGTGTCGGCTTCACATGGACCGCCTACACTCCCTCCAACATAACCGTGAACCTGCAATACAAGCCAAGAAAAGATTGCACAGAAGGCCGATTGGAAGTGGCAAATTGTACAATCGGTGCAGCAACCGTCCAATACCCCGTGGTCATCGACGGCAATAAATCCACCATCGCTCTCAAACCCCAATCAACGATGGATGACGACAAAGTAGTCTCCCTCGTCGACTACCCTAGCGAGAACGTGTACGGCCTGCCCTCACCAATAGGCGGCTACGCCTACGCCCTCTCCTCGCGACTCGACTCATCAACGCACCTCCGCTTCGCCGGCGCCGCAGGCTACGACATCTCCACAGAGGGATCCATCGCCGCTCAGTTCGCCAACATGGACGACGTAACCAGCTACACCTCGGATATGTGCTCGATCAAATTCTCCAACCCAACGGACTACCTCATGCAACAAGCCCGCGAGCTCATGTTTCGCACCGCGCTGGCTCAGGGCAATGCTTCTACAATTCAAACAATTGAGGATCCCTCTGAAGTACGAACCGTCACTGTCTACAGCTCTCATTACGAGTACCTAGGCGTCTCCATCGGGATCACGTTCCTCGCCATTCTCCTCGTCTTGATCACATTCAACGGCTTCTGGCTGCTAGGCAGAAGCGTGACCATGAGTCCTATCGAGACCGCAAAAGCATTCAACGCACCACTACTGGCGCAAGAACACCCTAACGCAGAGGTCAACGAGTTGGTCAAGGGTGCCGGGATGAAACCTGTGCGGTATGGTCAGGTTGTCGATATGAGCCA
This sequence comes from Zasmidium cellare ATCC 36951, assembly GCF_010093935.1. Lineage (NCBI taxonomy): Eukaryota > Fungi > Ascomycota > Dothideomycetes > Mycosphaerellales > Mycosphaerellaceae > Zasmidium > Zasmidium cellare. The sequence continues at coordinate 314,004 of NW_022986974.1, forward strand.
GAGTGGCGGGCAGACGGAGTTTGACAAAGGGGCGGATTTTGGGCATGGACAGATGGATACGGTGGAGTTGCGGCAGTTGCAGCTGGCGTTGGCGGATCCGGCGAGTGTGCAGCCGCTTGGGAAGAGGAGGAAGTAGAATCTTGCGCTTTGTCTTGGATCTTGACTAATGATTCCACCTTTCACTCCCCTGAAAACATTTTGCCTACTCCATGTTGCTTCTTGCTGCCACGTGAACTGTGTATTTCATTCTTTGAAACCGCTTTCCTAAGCTCTTACTCCTACGCTCGGTAAAATTCTGGATCTTCGTCAAGATGCGGAACACATTACAGCTTTTGCCACCAGCGTCTCCCATCCTTCACAGGTTGCGTTGGCGAGACGTCGGTTCGAGTATCCATGGCTGCTTGTTGGTCGGCTGGATAGAAAACGCATTCCTTCTCGAGGACAATGCAGTTGTGACATCGCCGTTCAGGGCCATCTTCCGCTACTACGCATCGAATCTTGCGGCGACGACAGTGCTCTAGGTAGTGTCAGCGGCGTTGTGATCTTATGCCTGGTCGGAAACAGCGTGGATAGATGCCCGCCTCTTTGTTTACTTACCGCATGACTTGAACGTTCTTTGATGGTCAAGTTGGTTCCTGAGACCGGGTTCTGTTGGTGAGTTCGAGGATCCAGACCTTGAAGCAGGCTGCTGGCCGATGTTGATGCGCCTTGCACTCAAAGGTATGCTTGTCTCAGGTGCCTGCAAAGGTGAGTGTTAACTGATGCATACTTTTGAGCACAAATGTCACCAGGAAGCCTACATCTGCATTGGCCGAAGCATCTCCATCCCCTAGTCCACTGGGAGTCGGTGAAGCCTGGGGTGAGCGGGAGTGCTGCACCGCATCTCGTAGCTCTCTCGTCCGATCCGCGAACCCCTGAATCTGCTCTTTCGTCAAGACCCGGAAAACAATGACCGAGTCCGTTCGTTCTTCAAATCGCTCGCCGGCTTCGTCGAGCGCTCCAGGATCAACAAGATGTCGACCGATCTCTGTCCATCTCGCGGCAGGTGGTATGTCTTTCTTTGAGAGCTGTACACGTGTCGATTAGCTCGGGTATGGGGGAAATCTTACGAAACGTACCTCTGTAATCTGCGCGTCACTTTCGACCCCTGCATCTGAGCGGTCGGGGAAGCTCTCCGTTGGCTTCTTGAGGATACCTCTGACATTCGCTGTGCTGTTACTCTCTGGCCGGTGCAATCGGATTATGGGGATGGCAGCCTGCGATGCATTGTGTAGCAGCGTTCTGCTTTCATCTACACGAGAGGTGCTTGCTTGACTACGACCTTCATTTGAAGCGTCGTCTGCGTTGACCTCCGATGGCTTTCTGAAGATACGTTCGACATTCGCTGCGCTGTCATTCTCTGCCGGGTACACACGGATGCTGGGGACGGCAGCCTGCGATGCGTTACGTAGCGGCGTTCTGCTGATCTCCACTCGAGAGGTGTTGTCATGACTGCGGCCTTCATCTGAAGCGTCGTTTGCGTCGGCCCCCGATGCAGAGCTTCCAACGACAAATGAAGGCGAGCCTGCATCTTCACCGGGTCGAAGCTCGGCTTTCGCGTCACCGTAGACATGTAGCGTGGTGCCGCTACTTCCCATCGTTGTGCTAGGTGATTTGGCCTGTGAATTAGCTGAGCCATGGTCTCTGGGTCTTGCGAATTCTTGCCCATCTTCGGCAGTGAGGCCAGAAGAGCGGGAACCAGACGCCTCTCGTCGGTGCATAGCGGCTTCAGCCTCCCGCAGTCGCTCCCCGTGTATCAAGTCCTGTCTAAGCTTTCGAGCAAGACGTTCTGCCTCCGCTGTCAACTTGACATCACCGGCAGCTTCTTTGTCTAGCAGAGAAATTTCCTGATAGATGGAGACGTCACGGCCATTTTCGGGACGAGCTGTATCTCGCTTGGACTGTGAAGGCCCTTGTTGGGGAATGCCATCGTCGGCAACAAGCTGTTCTTGTTCTTCTTCTTCTGGCTGCTGCTCGTGCTCTGAGTGCGGCACTGTTCGAGAGGCAGTGGTCGTCGCAAGTTCATACGCCCGAGAGCTACTTGCGTGAACGTGGGCTATGGATTCGCGAACCTCCTGCACCTTCCTCGCTTGCCCTTCGGCATGATATGCCTTGGCCAACTTATCCAGAGTCGCGAGCACACATCGATGTGCCGGGCCATATACCCTCCTCTGGACCGATAAGACCTCCTCCAGGGCCGGAATGGCCTCTTCTACGTGACCCATTGCCACTAGTACTTGAGCACGGTCATATCTTGCCGTGACACCACGATGGCTTTCAGGGCCACGAGCTTCTTTCTCAGCTTGTATGATGATCTCGAGGCGGTCTAAAGCATTTCCGAATTGTCCACTTGTTTTGTATGCGCGAGCAAGCTCATGGTAGGCCACAAGCGTTTCAGGCTTATTCTCACCAAGAAGACTGTGGAACCGCAAGGTGGCATCGTGCAGCAAATCAATCGCATCTCCAGTACGTCCACTCGCGTGATATGCTTGGCCCAGTCTCAACAGCGTCCGAGCCTGATTGAGCTTGGTCCCATCTAAGTCAGACATCTCTTCCATGCGCATGTTTTCAAGCAAAGCGATAGCTTTGTCGAACTGCTTATCCGCGACAAGAGCGTCGGCGAGCCGATGTTTGGACACGATGAGGCGGTCATCGTCATCTGCTAGTAGCATGGCTCGATGATCTACCACGCGCTGAGCAAGTCGAACTGCTTCCTCGATGTTGTTTACTTCCAGATATGTTCCAGCGCGATTGTACTCTGCTTGAAACAGTCCTTCCTGTCCACCGGTCAACGTCGAGTCTGAGGGCTTCTTCTCGGATAGAGCACTCTGCAAGGCTCCTCGTGTGTCGTCTGCGAGTAGATTTAGTTCGGGAATCAAATCCATGGCTTGCTTTTGCTGGCGGTTTCGAATGATTGGATCGTCAATTGCTCGAAGCAAGATCTCAACGGTGCTTACATGCCCGTTCCTCACAGCCTTAATCAAAGGTGTATCACCATTGTTGTTTGCATAGTCAAGTCCGCATTCTTGGTCGATGAGATAATCGACAATCGAATTATAGCCATTTGCAGCGGCAAAATGGAGGGGCATGTTTCCATCATCATCGAAAAGTTCGAGCTGCTCTGGATCCTTCATCGCCCACTCCTTCACCATGTCTGAATCTCCTTCGATGCAGGCACGACATAATGGAGTCGGACCGAGTGCATCGTGAACGCGCTTTGAATTGTCCCTGGCCATCTTCAACCGCTTCTTGTTTTGCTGCTCAAGAAGCATGAGCTGAAGCTGATAATCGTCCACATGATGGGGCTGCTCATTCGGCGGTTGATGCGAATGTGTCTCCACAGCGGTGTCCACGAGGCCGGGGTTTCGACCCGGAAATAAAAGAGCGCCGATGTCATGCACGAACAGTGGATGCAGCCGATCAGTGATCCCGTGTTGGTTTGCAAGTTCCATCGCGCGGTCAAATGGGATCCATACACCTTTGAGATGCATCGGTCCGATCTTGACCACATGTCGTACTTTTTCCGACTTCAAGAAGCCGTCACGCTGGGCCCGATCTATCCCAGCGACGGTCAACAGCTTGGTTCCGTTGATCATGTTGTTGTCCTCTCGCCTCGCCACGATGATGCCGCCGGCGTCGATCTGGAAACACAGTGTGCCTTCATCTTCCCACAATGTTGCTGTCAGCTTTGGTTGATGACTCGACTCTGCAGGTGCTTCCTGGTCTGTGGTGTGGAAAGTAGTGTTGGGAGCATGGTCCTGGTCTGTGGTGCAGAAAAAGTCGGCGACAGGCCGATTTACAGATGTTGCCAATGAGTCCTTTGTTAGTTTGAACATATTCGGGTCAAATATATCTGAATCGTCTTCAATACCAGAAACCCCTGTGACCGCATCATCTGAAGTTCTTTGTGGTTCATCATCTTTCGCAACCGCATCGGATACAGAGTCAAAGAATGGTTGACGGTAAAACCCTTGATGCCCTGACTCAGGTTCTGGAGAAGGTGCAATGTCCTTGATATCGTTGTCATCATCGAAGTCGTTGCAATCGTTCTCGTTGTTCTCGTCGCGAAGCCGTTTTTCAGGTTCTAGAGAATCAAACACGTTGTCCGAGTTGTCAGCGTCCCAATCACTGACTTGAACATCCGGGAGGCCTTGCTGCAGCGAAGTGAGATCCCGCCACAGCTGCAATCTCTGGTGAGTGTCAGTCAGAACAATCACTCTTGCGACAGCTGATACTTACATCGACCGTAGGTTTGACCGAAACGTCTCTGGGGTCAATCTGAGATTCGGATTCCAGAAGATGCTCCAACGTAGGAGGTATTGCGAACAGAGCAAGCTGTTCCAAGTGTTGACTCAAATGGCGTTCAAAGTCATGTAACGGCACAACTAGTGCGCTACCATGAGCTATCTCCATCTCATTGGCCCTGTCCTTGAGGTGCAGTTCCCATTCATCGCACAGTGGACATGCATTCGCTGGGATATCAGCAATAGGCCGTGAGCTAGCGTCAACGATTGCCTTCACTGCTTCTGGGCCTTTTCCACCATGTACACCACGGAGATGCGCGGCCATTGGAGCAGACGAAGTGAAATTAGCGTCAGGACAGGAGTGACAGGACCACATGCGTCGATGAACGTCTAATTCGTGCTGGAACCAAGTATCGCGATCCTCAAAAAGCCCTGAGTTGCAGTCCTCGAAAGTACAGGTCCATGCTCGAATGTCTCGTAGGACGTGTTTTCGCCAGGTCCTCTGCCGTTTGGTCTGCACGATCGTCCAGCAGTATGGACACTCGAAAGGTTCGCCTCCCTTGGATAACTCACCCAGCCTGATAACATCAAGCTCCCCGTCCTTCTGGTGGTGTGCCCTCGACGTCACTACTGAAGTTGCCTGCGAAAGGGTCTCATCTAACAGTTCCACATGGACGTCTTTAATAGGTGGGAGCAGATCGACTCTCAGTGTAGATGCGTCGGTAGGGGCTAACGTTGGTCTGCTCGACTTCATTGTCTTCGGACGAGATCCGGAGATCCCTGGCGATTCGAGCTTCTCTCGAGCCTGAGACGTCGCTGGTGCAGGCTGAGCAGACCCCACGGGCTCGTGAGCAAGACGATCATGATGTTTCCTTGCATAGCGCAGATACTGCCGTCGCTGGACATTGGCTCTTCCCAACTTGTCTCTCAACCAAGGCATCCGATCGAGCTTCGGGAACTTTTCGCCAACATGTCTGATATCGAAGCTCTCTAGGAATGGATCGTCGACCGCGGCAGCCGCCTTCGCATATCGATCTCGACCGGTTGCTTTACGAAGGAGAGCGGCGACTTTCAGGAGGCTTGAGATGGTATCACCTGCTGCAAGACAGAGCTCTGATAACTCGGTCTGGCCGTCAATGCCATCAGCCGGTTCATCGTCCTCCACAAGCGCAGCGTCTTCCCTCTCCCCTGAGACTATGGCGAAGACGTCAACATTGATCTCGTCGAGGTCATCGAGCAGCTCGATGATGCGCTCCTGGATTTCAGGCGCATCTCGCACACGGTAGTCGGCCGACCTGGAATCGACATGGTATGCGCCGATGTTGCCAGCCCAGATTCGGAACCGTGAGAGATTATCGTTGACCGCATCTTGAGCGTCCTGGCTCAAAGTGGAGGTTCGCAAGATGTTGTTGAAGCTCTGAAGGCATGCCTTTGTTTTGTCGGCTATTGCGGATGAGCCAGCGCCAGCAAGCGGCCCGGACTTTGGAGTCGAAGACATTCACCTGGCTTCAATCCTTTTCCAGATTGCATACCAACAAGCTCACTTCTTCGCTGGCATTCGTCGCTCTTAAGTATTTACGCCAGATATGTGGTCCTAGCCTTTGTGCATATTCAGGACGTGGAGCTGATATGCGCCTCCGCAGTAATGCATCAGCCCATGCTGCAGGCTATGCCACAAGTGACACGATGAATGGGGCCTTTCAGCCCCCATTCGCCATCATGTAGGTGCGGCAATGCAGAGGCGCGCTGACTATGCGGCCTTGTCCACAGCCGGTGGCAGACGTAACAGCTCACCACCTGCTTCGCCATGTGGAACCTCCTAACCGCGACACGGTGTTTGTGAGCGACCTCACCTTGTACTGCTCCAGTCGACACCCACCCAAGGCAACCAGTGCCTCGCCGAGCGGATCAAACTAGCCGCGTCTCGCCTCGTCTGGCAGCCTCACCCCAACATCATGAGCGGCATCGAAGTGGTCGGGCTGGTGTTAGGGGCTTTCCCCCTCGTCATTTCGGCCATGGAGCACTACGAAGACGTGAAGAAAGTCAGCACTACATGGTGGAGGATCAAAAGAGCGCACAAGAAGGATCTCGGCCGGGTGAAAGATTGTCACTTGAAGTTCAAGCTGAACCTGAAAGAGCTGCTACTCCCATTGGTTCTGGACGGCGTGGTGAACAAGGGTGAATACGAATCGCTCCTGGCGAGCCCCGGTGGGGACGGGTGGCGAGAAGAGCACGTCGAGAATGCGTTGGAGGAGCGCCTTGCGGAATGTCACATGCGCTATGTGGAAATCTTAGGAGAATTGATTGAGACCATGGGCAGGTTAAGCAAGGAGTGTCGCGTGGACGACGCCGACTTCCAAGAAGCGCTCAGAAGGAAAGGTGAGGTATGTCATGGTCCAAAACTTGTTAATATCCATGCCACTGCGCAGACGATGAAAAGCCTTGCGCAGGCGAAGAGAACACGAAGCCCCTCGTCAAACATACGAATGAGCGTGCCGTGCGGACGCTGACTTGTAGATTAGAGGACCACCTCAGCGACGCCAAACCAACAAGCTCAAACTGATCTCATGATCAAAGCTAATATCGCCTTCGAAGCCAAGAGAGTCAAATACTCATTCAGCGGTGGTAGGCGCGAGGATCTCTTGGCTGAAATCGAAGGCTACAATACCCGCCTTCAGGACGTGCTGGCCTCCAATGACCGTATCTCCGCATTGTCGCAACATTCCAAGGTATCGGCTCCCAGAAAGACGAGTAATAAGTCCCTAAACTTCTGGAAACATGCGGCAAGCATCTTCCGCATACTTGACAGTCTTTGGAACTGCAACTGTCGGTCAAAGGCGCAACTTTGGCTGCAGCATCGTACATTTTCAGAGGTCAATATGAAGATGAAACTACATCTTTGCCATGGACAACAACCCATGCATGTTACGGACGTTCCTCCTACCTTGCGAATCCCCAGTGGCACAGGCTCGACCACCCGATCGACTTCGTCTGTCGCTATCCACTCTACGTCAGCAACTGGGAAGTTGTCAACAATGTGAGTACGTCTCTCTGAGGCAAACCTGGCGGCAACTCATGCGATCACAGGTCTTCTGCCTCGTCAACGGTCACACTGGTTTCGCGCTCTGTGTCTGCAACGGCATGTGCAGCTCGCATGCCTCTGTCAGACATCCAAGCGGACGGTATCTGCAAATCCTGCTCCGCTGTTCACGGGTCACACCAGTCAGGCTTGTGCCTAGGAACCGTTAGCGAAGGCGACCACGACTACGCCATTTTTCCCGCTGTCGAGCCAGTGACAATGGCAGACAGCGCAACACTCGCTGAAATGTTGCAGCCACAATTCGCGGGGAAGTTGACTCGTGTACAGCGATATGGGATCGCGCTCACGTTGGCTTCTTCACATCTACAGCTCTACTCGACTCCTTGGCTCAAGGAGTACTGGACGGCGGAGGATGTGTGCTTTCCCACCTACGCAGGCAACGCCAAGGCTCTGCACGGGGAGCCATACATTCTCACTTACTTCGACTCCTGCCCTGCTAACGGCAACGTTGTGAAGAAAGACCGAAGTTTTTCCACGCTGGGGATAGTCTTGCTAGAGCTCTGTTTCGGTAGCCGGCTCGAAGAGCACCACCTGTGGTCGAACCCGGCATTTGCTGCAGGCAAAAATGACCCAATGATTCGGCAAGCTGTAGCCTGCGAATGGCTGGAAGACGTTCAAGGAGAAGCTGGTGAAGACTATGCGACCGCCGTCAACTGGACTTTGAGACAAGCACCGATCGTTGTCAAAGACGACAGATGGAGGGCAGACTTCGCCAACAGCGTCGTGCAACCTTTGCAGCGTTATTACGAATACTTGAATCCGAAGCTGAGCAACCCATGAGCAAACTTCCGCGGAATGTCTAATCATTAACTTCAAACTCATCATATGGCTCGACTTTGAGTCCGAAGTTGAACACGGATCCACATCTGGGCTTGCCATTCATCCAGTTTGCACTCCAATGATGGGCCTGGCTGCTTTCGAGGGTGATGAGAAACGATCCTTTCCGTGCGGTCTACTTTCAGCGGAACGTCGAGTGAAGACGACTGGCCATAAAATCCAATCTGTCAACTGGAGCTTGATTAGAGGTTGAACCAGACGATTTGCCGGCAAACCGGACCAGCCCGGGCGTTGATGCAACAAAACATCATCCACGTGTTTTGTTCGGCAGTCAGAACGTCAAAGAGCCTCCTCTCACCGGTCGATCGAGACATCAAAACGTGGCGAGTGAACTTTCAAACTCAAAAAATTCACAGGATCCGGAAGACTGTGACGACGCTGCATCAAGGCCCTTGCGGCTGCAATGTCAAAGGCATCGTACAGAACAGCAGTGTCAAATGCAGCAAATCTTCCAACAACAAGAGCAGGCGTCCCAGCGCCTTTATCTCCAAGGTCTTAGCTGCGAGAGCGTCACCCTGACGGTCGAACAAGCTTTATGGCGATATGGTCGATCATGCAAACAATCCTTGCCTGATACCACATGATCAGGATGCACAAGTGGATCTCGGATATCTGACAGGTTGTTCGCGAGCGATTAGATCAGCTCCGTGAGATAGACGAGCTCGCGATCGAATCGTAAGTTTTCAATGGGCGCCTTGGTATCGCGCACTGGTCGCTAGATTTCGCTTGACTTGGTAATGCTTGCGGATTTCGGTTGGAAGGATCTTTAGTGAATCGGAGGGCTGTCTGAGATCTAGACGAGACTTGGACTTGTTGTTCTTTGAGAGATAGCAATGGGGACAAGGCGAACCAGTTGCATGACTTGCGAGCCTACCAATCCACCTCGAGGGAAATCGCGTATCAAAAGCCTGTTGCAATCCCGCGAAAGTCAAGGTCATTTATTATGCAAACGGATGTGTGAAGTCCGTCAGGGCTTTCATCAGCCACTGCCCACTATGGGGTAGTTACGAGATACGACAGCCTTCTGATTGGCGGATTGGTCTACGCTATGAGGGAAACCGAGACCCATATCTCAACCAACACCTCCGGAACCCTTTATATGCCATTCCCTCCCACGATCTCGCGAAGCACTTTGTCCAGAGCGATTACTCCTTCGTCTTCAAGGATGGACCAGTGGCCGCAGTCTGGCAGTCTGGTGATCCTCTCTGCCGTGTGTGTGGCGTCCGCCACATCGTCATTTTCATCCTCCTTGGAGTACATGTACTTCTCGATCCCGTCCAGGACGACACGAGGGTCCAGTGCAACATCTTTCATTCCAAAGATGATGTTGACAGGGCACTTGAACTTTTGTGGTGACGTGTCCGAGCCTTCCGAACTCTTTCCAGGACCTTCACCGGTGTGAAATGATGGCGTCCACCGCTCTCGGAGCAGGCCCTCGGAATATAAGCGAACTTTCTGGTCCCAGTCTCCTGGCGGGTTCGTGAACGATCGAGCAAGAACGGAACTTCCATAAGTCTGGCCGTCTGGTGTTGATGTATCACAATCGGCGGGTCCAGGTCCGTACGCCATGGATAAGCGCTTTGCAGCAGCGGACAGTGCTTCCGCTGGCCTGGTTTAATCAGCACCTTCCACTGCTTATCAACGACGCTAGCGACGACAGGATCAAGGAGGCTACGAAATGGGAGAATCACTCACTCTTTATATTGCATCTTATGCACATACTTGACTAGGCAAGCTGTGACACGGGGCATGCTTCTCGCAATCGGCAACGGGAGCGTCAACATATATGTCTACGCACACGAAGTCAACGCTACCCTGCCCAAGACTGGTAATTGTTGCAGTACTTACGTAGCCTGACTTGCGAATCTGCGACCAAACCGGTCCCAGCGCTTTTCGTCCTTCGGAGAACCGCCATTCCTTGAGCAAACCGGATCCACGGGCGAGGTATCCTTTCAAGGTCTCTTCAGCGTACGCCGGCTATGATTCTATCAGCCTCAAGGAATCTAGAACAAGTCAGAAATGCCTTACATAAAGCGAATTCATTGTCACGACATGATCCACTAGGCCTTCTTCCTCTGCAGCGATACGAAACGCCACGACACCTCCCCAATCATGGCCCACCAGGATGCATCTATATTTCGATCCAGTGCCAAGATACCGTTGCTTGAGTTTCACAATGGCGGAGGCAATGGAATTAAGAACCTGGTTTGGACCATACTTCTCGAAGTCATCGCTGCCACCGCACCCAGGGAGATCCAAGGCCACCAGCTTGCTGCGATTCGAAAGCGAAGAACGAAGTTGGCGGGTGAAGAGATGAGCAGAGTCTGGGAAACCATGGACGAACACGATAAGAGTCTCCGCCTCTTGCGGGCTTTGGACAGGGGCGAGGTAATGCAACTGCTTGCCATCGGACAATGTGACGAAATGGTGCGACAGGAAATCGCTCTTTGCTGAAAGAGACCAGAGTTCTTGAGATGCTGGAAATCGCCCAGTCATCAGCAATGCCATGTTGCCAGATGGACAAACTGACCTTTCGCTATTCGAGCCTTCTGTTCATCGTTAGACGTGGACCAGAACTCTTTCTGTTGGACAGCATAGATCAAAGCTGCAGTCAGGTACAAGCAGCCGTACACGAACGCCGTTCCAGCAGCCAGCGCCTCGCCAATTTTGACCCCGATCTGAGCCATTATGTTTCTAATCCGTCAGGAATCCATGGAGGGGTGTTTGAGGGTCGTCGACGATTGAGGTCGATTTTCGAAGGTGAAGAGGAGGAACACAAGTGGAGGAAGAACGAAAGGGACCTAGGCCTGGATTTATGTCTCACCGCCAATTTAGCCAGCCGTAGCCGGCCCGCCAATACGGCGTACTACGGTTACGGAACTCGGGACCTCACACCTTTCGCCCGAAAGCTTCCTCTCCGACCTGACGCCATCACTCGTTGGCCATCATCTCAACTGGATTATGGAACTATCAAACACTACCAAAAGGAATTCTATCATGTGTGTGACGTACGTCAGCGTCCAGTGCCCTGCACTGCTATGTCCTGCACATTCTATGGGTATCACCAACAACAAGCCTCTTCAAAATCACTGTTTCTGCTCAAGGGCTATCTCGACCTGCGTAGGGCCCAGCCTTGCTTTCTGTGACTCTTTTGGGTTCGGGTCGGGACCAGGTCCATTCCAGATGAATCCAATCCACGGCCACAACGCTGGCTGAACCAGCATGACGATAAGGAACCAGCCGAACAGCTCAGCCGACGTAACGAATGCAAGAGCGCCGCCAGGATAAGGGCGCTTAAGAATATGAACCAGGTCAACCCAAGCCTTCATGATGGTCTCGGATGGAGCAGTTCGTGGGTCGAGGAGGAACACGAGTAAAAAGCGAGTGTAGATGCCGATGTGTGCACCGCCGACGCTGCCGATGCCGTCTTTCCAGGTGCAGTTGGTCGCGCATACCGTGGGGTTTTCCGTTGGGAAGACTTGCAAGAACCAGTTTGGCGGCTGGTACTTGCTGCTAGCTTTCGACTTGGGAAGGAAAGAGAGAGAAGGTCGTCGGTAACCGGTGGCCAGGATGCATACGTCACCCTTTTCGATGCGCTCTTCGCCAAGAGATCCTTCTTTTGCGCCACCCTTGCGTCGAGAGAAACGAATGCCTCTGCGTGTGAAGTTTAGAATGTCACCGCGGACCCAACTGGCGCGGCCTTGTCTCTGCGTGGGAGTCAGCATTGATTCTTCAGGAGCAGCTGGGATGATCTTACCATCAGCTCAAACACACGGCTGTTCACGATTGGAGTGCCGGAGTAGAGATCGTCTTTGCCGTTCATTGGAGGTGCCATGTCCCAGAACTCCCGGTAGAAGATCAGACGTAGGAAGAAGCCAAGAATATACGCCAGGATACCATATCGATCACCAATTGTTCCAGCCAGGCATGCATTGAGCATGGGATGTCTTGGAATAAACCAGCGCTCAGACTGCCAATCAAATTAGCCTTGCTCCTCTCGTATGGATTGCATCGGAAACCATACCCTTGCCAGCACTTTCACCGACGAGGCTCCGTTATCACAAGCGAATTCCAGCGCCTCGACAGCACTTGCGCCGCCCCCGACCACCAGTACGTTCTTGCCTTTGACGGCTTTGACATCAAGCTCGGAAGAGTGGATGACCTGGCCTCTGAAAGATTGCTGACCTGGAATCGAGGGCGAATACACCTCGCCGCACGTTCCGATGGCTGCGACCAGGCCGTCGTAGTAGCCGTTGGCGGTGTCGTTAACCACCCACTTTCCATCTTCCTCTTGGTAGGTGCTGGTCACTTTGCAACCAAATGTCGTCCGACGAGCCAGGTCATACCGTTCCCAGAGCCTCATCACCTGGCCAAGGATTTCTTTGCGTTTTGGGTAGTCGCTCTCCCACTCGACAGCATCGTGGAAGCGGTAGAACTGGGAGTGGATCTGGAGGCTGGACGTTTCGTTCACCTTGGTCCAGATACCTCCAACGACATCTTTGTCTCCTGCCTCGAAGATGTGGCACTCGAACCCAGCGTCAAGGATGTGACATGCGGTGGCTATGCCAGTGATTCCAGCTCCGATGATGGCCACCCGTGGTCGGACAGCATCGGCTCCAAGACCTTGTTGTTCGCTGAGCTCGACCAGAGATCCAAAGGAAAGCTTGCGAAGGAACATCTGATCCTGGAACGGAATCATCGTTGCTGGAAGAATGACGGCGAGGGTCGGTGTCACAAAGGCCTTGGACGCGTCGGTCGAAAAAGTTGCGTGTCCAGCTTGAATAACCTCGAGAGGGGACCTTGCTGCTATGTTGATCACATGCAGGGCTTGTCCAAGCCCGACTCTATCAGCATGCGCCGTCTTGACAAGTGAGACAAGGTTCCATCTTCCAACCCCCGCGACTTCAACGAACCATCACGTGGGAGTGATGGGCATGGAGATGATCGATCGCGCCAGTCCTATTGCCAGCAGAAGCACGGCGACGATCTCGGACACCGAGGTCGATATTGTAACAGGCTCTACACCACCACCACCAGTCCATCGACAGCATCCGATAGTGTATGATTGTGCGTTCGCATACTCCAAGACCATCGGGACGACGCATGCCACTCCCCATCTTGCTTGACTCCACGCCGAAGACTTTCACATGCAACGGCTTCGCGCTGCACCTCTCTCCTAGCCGGTCAAGATAGGGCGTCCAAATTTGTCAAAGACATCGCCTACCAAAACACGTTCTGGGCCGGCGTGCTCTCCAACGTGCCTTGAAACCTGCCAGTCTCCCTGGCATCAAAGAGATCCTCGCCAGCATCCTGGCCATGTTCGGTGGAAAACACCGCCGGCCAGTTCGGCCTCGAGTCTGTATACACGATCGACATACAGCAACACCGGCGCTAGTGCTTGCTACTGTGATCTGCTGCACCTTGATCATGCTCGCCTACAGCTACGCCAAGGCCCAGGGAGGAACGGTCCCTCAGCAAGACAGACGGACGGTGAATCACTGCCGTGCCGACTTGCGGAAACTTGTATCGCAATGGTAAATTGATGCCAGTCAAAAGCAACATCTGAAACCGCAGGTGGTTCGTTCCAGTAAAGAGCGGCATGCGGGGACACTTACCAGAATCATGGATACCACAGCATCCCGGACGACCATTTCGACTTTTCGAAGCGATTTGCTGCTCCGAAATTATCAGGCCCGGTCCGCCTCAACAGGCGGTCAACTCTGGCGTTATAACCGGCACCTTCGGTGATTTCAGTTAGGCCGTATTTACCACGAACCCAGGAGATGCTCATCACTGGTTTTTCGCTGGCCAGCACGGTTGAGAAGCACACTACTGCTTGACCATCTCTTTCGAAGGGAGCCACTGACCGCATGTGGCACTAAGAAGAAGCTTCAGAGTTCAATCTGGCAAAGTCCGCCTAAAGCCAAGCGGTCAGGAACCGATGTTTAACAGGTTGCTTGTTCCTGCAGCCAGGACGATCTCCCACCGTACAACTCGCCAGCAGCTCGGTCGCTTTTTGCGTCAAGCTCTACGCAGCACTGCGTCAAACGCCTCAAGCGCCGGATTTCTGAAACTTCTACCAAGCTTGAAGACGTCGTTCCTATAAAGCCCTACCCCATGTAGAGGCCGGGGTGGTGCTGTGCCGAGGCTGAGGGGCATTAACGACCACGATTGAACTCAACGGTCCCAAATGCTTAACCTGCATCATGACTTCGCCGCGCCCGTGCATCTGTGAGGCCAAGATAGGCTTTGTTTCGTCGCTCGGGCGATTGAGGGCAGCAGCGACTAGTGCAGCTTCTTTTGGAGAAGTTGCTGATCTGCAGTCCTTATCGATATCCGCTGCCGCGGCTCGAAAGTGTGAGAGGGTCCGGGGAGTGGGATGAAAATACACGACCTGTTGACACACGAAAATGCCGTTGAGTGTTCGCACGCCCTTGGCGAGTTGAGCGGACGATCACATCGATCCCCGCAACTCTGCCAACACGACTAAAGCAGATGGTCGTTTCGAGGGTCTCTTAAGCCCGACATTTACATTCTGTATGAGCTGGTTTCCCCTGCTCCTTGGACATTGTTCTCAGTTCGACCACGACACCATGGTTGGCCCAAATATCACTGCAACTCGCCCTGTCTTGTCGACGTTGAAGAAGCGGACGGCACAGGAAGAGCGTCAACGCAATGGAGCATTGAAGCGTGCCATCAACTTCGCCAAGGTGCCTCTCCTGGCCAACACTGTTTACTTCACTTGGAGATGGATCAGTGTCGCGAAGAGCGTTCCATATGCCAGCCATGCCGAGCTGGCAGCATTCATTTCGTTTCTTCTGGTTGAGTGGGTCTTTGGAGGTGAGTCGACTATCCAGAGCGTCGGCGATCGAACATGAATTGACTCCCGTCTTAGTGAGTGGCATGCTCTTTGCCCTTCTTCTGGGTGGTTTGGGCAAGACATGGACTCCCCAGGAGCGCAAGCGGGCACAAGGAAGCGATGTGCCTTGCGTTGATGTCTTCCTTCCTTGCTACGGCGAGGGTCTCGACATTATCACAGACACCATCAACGCTGCGATTCGTCAAGATTACCCAGCAGACCGATTCCGCATTGTCATTCTTGACGATGGCAATTCACCAGCGGTGAAGGATCTCGTCGGCAGAATCAGCGCCCAGCACCCTTCAATCCAGCTTCACTACGGCGCCAGAGGGAAGGAGGTCAAGATCCACTCCAAGGCCGCCAACATCTGCTTCGGCATGGATTTGGTCGCAACGCTCCCTGGTGGAGCAGCACCATATTTTGGCGTCGTCGACATTGACATGCTCCTGGGCCCGGAATGGCTGCGAGCAACCGTTCCATTCCTTGAGGAAGACCCACTTGTTGCCCTGGCTGGAACTCCACAGAAATTCTACAACCTTCCACAAGGGTTCACACTCGCTCCCAGATTCCACTTGGAAACCGACGTAGTGCAAAGAGTTTTCGATTCGAGCGGCAAGGCTGTTTGCCAGGGTACTGGATACCTCGGCCGACGATCTACATTTGAAGAACTCGGCGGCTTCCCCACCATGGTCAAGCAAGAAGACAGCTTCATCGTCAGCATCATTCTTCAAGCCCACGGCTACCGCGTGCGACTCCTTGAAGAGGAGCACCAACACGGCATGAACGCTCTGACCTACACCGACATGGCCAAACTGCAGACGAAGTGGATGACAGGAATCATCCACGCCTACTCGCTCTTTACCCACCCGATTCTGTCTGAGAAGACCCTAGGACAACGCATTGGTGGACTCATCCCAGTCCTGCACTTGACAATCTTCCGTCTCCTCCTGATGATCTCCCTGCCAACGATCCTTCTCCTGGCGAGAAGCCCCGTCGTACCCACATACAGCTCGATCGACCTCCCAATCTCTCTCATCCTGGCTTCGATCGCCTACTCATCCAACTACATCATGTCCTGGATGCTTTCCGCCGCCGCAGAAGGCACAATTGCTCTCGACGACGGCATCCGTCTCTGGAACCTGCCCTACCAACTCAAGGGCATCCTCTGGCTCGTCAAGCACTCCATATTCGGCGAGACAAAGATGGCGAAATTCAAGACCACGGGTGCAGACTGTGCAGCCACCAAAGCCCAAGCGAGCACCACCTTCTTCGGCCGTCTCTTCCGCACGGTCGTCTACGACGGCGCCTGGATGCACCTCGTCTACTTCGGCCTCCTCTCTACCGTGCTCTTCTGGACTCTATCCCAAGCATCATCGCCGAAATGGCTCCTTGCCTCCGTGGCTTTCCCTCCCTTCACCAAGATCCTGCTGGACTGCTTCTACAACTCGATCGTGCCGGTCGTCTACTGCCTGTCGCCAGATCCGAACAAGAAGACGAGGGAGGACTTCCTCGATCGTGATGAGAAGACGGGTGTGGCGAAGCCGATGCTGTCTTGCATCACGCCGCCGAAGCCTGCTTTCTGGGGAACTTTGGGGATTACGGGGTTGACTTGGTTGTATTATGGGGCTGCGATAGTGTGGTCTGTTGCGTCATGATGTGGATATGTTTTTTCTTATATGAGGGAAGCGTGTTGATGATTTATATTGATAAGAATGCGCTTGTTTGATGTGCTTGGGGGAATACTCCAATTGCTCCGCGCTGTGATTAACACATGCTATGAAGAATTTTCTTTGGCATTATGAATATCATCTTTCATTGCACTTCGCCGTATAGCACCGCTACTCATTTCGATCATAGTTTCGACTTCGCAGGCAACGTCTCCGCAGCCAGAACATCAATCCCCTCATCCGACGCCCCCCAATACTCTGCATACTCCCTAAACTCCGGATCCCTCATCAACTTATCCAACGTATCCCTCGCCGCATAAAAGAACACCTCAATCCCACCCGTCAACAGCCTCGGCTCGATCAGGATGTACCCATCCGCAAACGCCAACGACGGGAAGCGGATCGCCTTGACCTGCAACGAGTCGCCCCAGTTGATCTTGTAAAAAGGCAAGTTCATCGTATTGCTCATCTCGACGTCGTTGCCGAAGTCGCGGTTGGTGTTGGGTTGGTATTTGGCGATGTCGGGGCAGTCTTCGATGGAGCCCCAGTGTTCGCGGATGCGTTCTGGTGTCCACCAGGCGACGCTCTTGGCGATGCGGTCGCCCAGTTCGCTTGTCGTCAGCGTTGTCAGTTCTTCGACTGTGGCTTTGGCGCGGCCGTAGACCAGCACGCTGCCGATGTAGCTTTGATGCAGCTCTTTTATCCTTCCGCGCGTTTGGACTGGGGTCAACATCCGAGTCTCTTCGTCTGGTGATAGGTCCCTTGCTCTTGTGAAGATCCTCCAGCACCAAGTTGATAGACAAGTTGATAGGGAGAGCTTGCTTTGACTTGAAGCCGACATGGCCGCTCGTAGCTTGTTCAGCTTGTCGGCTGGGAAATGCCAGATTGTTAACGACAGATTTGCCATGCGCTCTAGGAGTATCTCTCGCAGTTCCTCTGGCGAGATGTCGATCTCTGGCTTCAGCTTCCAATCTTGCCACTTCAAGATATTCCTTGCAGGATGAGTTCCTTGCGCAAGAGACTTGTCCAGAGCCTCAGGAGGCACCATTCCAGACTTTCGGGGAGGTTTGCCAGCGACCGCTCTCGATAGATGGTGTGCGAACAGTACTGCGAATGTTCCGTGTGATGGGCCGTCCAAGAGTATGTGGTTCATGTGCAACACCAGAATCACACCGCCCTTGATCAGATTCGCCTGTACTCCGAACACAAAGTTGCCGACTGCTGGCAATGGTCTATCATACAAGCAGATCTCGCGAATCTGAAGGGCATGTGGCGGCCAATGCTGGGCGTCGAGTTGCGCCGCATCCCGGTGTGGCAGTCTCTTGATGTTGACTTGAATCTTGGGGTTTTGTGGGATCTCGCATTTGATCGTGTGTCTCGACTCATCGTCCCATACCACTCGGCCAGCTGCTAAGGGTATCTCCCAAGGTATGCATGATGCCGCGGTCTTCACTGCTTCGATAAATCGATTCTCGTCAAAAGTGGGCGTTGTGCGGAAGCAGACAATCGATGGCTGGATGATTGCAATGCCGATTTGATCACCGGGTGGTAATGCGATTGTCTGCGCTTCGATATGCTCAAGAGGTGGCACCCAGAATGTTTGACGATCAGCAGCATTGCCAGGGTTGTAGTCTATCTGTTCAGTGGCCATGTTCGCCGTGTCTTCTCATCAAACGGTCGGGATCCCAATCGACTATTCTTTCGTATGCCTCAATGCGCCTGGCCTACCTTGCAGCTCTCAGAGAACACTTTTGGTGGAAGACGCGAGCGTGTCAAGCTACGCCCCTCGTTCGTGGACAAGCTCTGCGACTGGCACCACATCGACCGCACCGTGCTGACTTCTGGCTTGACGTGATTCGCCATTGCCGTTCCTCGCCGTCGACGTGGGATGGTGCACGCACGGACATCGAGGTGAAGGTTCACTCCAAAATGGTCGGTCCCTCGACGATACAGTGCCCTGCCGCGCCAGACGAGGCATGATGTTCGTCGCCAAGCGTGTCCACCCAGCCATTCACGGGACTTTGGGGTTGATCGTTGCGGACGACTAGGGGGAGGCTGTCTCGCCGAGCCGATATGAGTAGATACGGAGCTCCCCCATTATCGTCAGTGACCTTGGAGGAGTTTCAATTCTTCCCCGCGTTCTTCCATCAAGACGCAAGCAGCGCAGCGATCGGCGTGGCTTGCATTCGACGTCAAGCCTGTCACGGCGACGCAGCCACAACCGCGAGAACTTTCGTCACGCTGGGCCAAAGTTTGGCGTGAAGTCTGTTGTGGTGAGTTGGCGCTAGACCAGGAACACCTGCGGCAGGGAAACTACTACCGGGCGGGGGCTTTCGAGGCTAACGTGCAGCTCTACTTGCCTTTTCCGGCAGGGATGCGAATTGGCCGGCGCTACGGGGGTTTTGGACGTGGTATGCCAGGCCCTCGACGTATCACGCCTTTCACACTGGTTCCCAGCATCTGCGGGGAAGCACGTTTCCAAGGAACCATTCTTCGTTGCTTCTTCGAACATCGTTCCTCGGCCATGCGTTCTCCAGTTTCTACTACTCAACTCTCTGCAATATGAGTAATGGACTTGGAGATTGAATCTGAGTTTATCTCACAGAGGGTTTGAGGCTCTGCACATATGATGAAGCTTGGTAGAGACATCAAGCTCGGCCTGAGAGCATGCAGATGCTTGTGGTTGCACGCCCTCGAGTCAATTGATCTTTTGCCGCGCCTGCCTCCACCGCCGTCGTAGGCGATCCCGATAGTGGAGGAGAGGAAATTTTCCGCTTGGTTCATCAGATTTGCCGTCGTTGTGAACAACACGAAGATGAACGCCTAGCCGCCGATCTGGTGGTCGATGTGGAAGTTGCCGGCGGGCAACATGTTCACATGTGAAGGAAATTTGGCGATAGTCTATGCGACGTTGCAACACTATGCGCATGTCGCCGGCGCATACCAACTATCGAAATTCTTTGGCAAGCTTCCGTTTCCTCGAAAGAGTGGTAGATCGACGTTGTCGAACCTTTCCGCGATTAAGTGAGACACCTCCACATCTAATCCCAAGAGGGAGTGTGCTTCATGTTGCGTGATGTAGGCCGCGACTGCGGAAGAGAGGCTTGGCTCTCTGATAACAAGGAGACGCATCGACTGAGCCCCATGTTGCTCGAGTCACATTCCTTTGCCTTCATCTGGAAGGCGGCAGGTCTTCGAGATGGCTGGGAATGTCATGCGGTTGAACTGCAACGGTCAGTCAGTGGATCCCACAGCGCTCTGAACCGGAAAGCGAATGGCATGAACATGTCCAAAAACAATGACTCATGCTCAATCTGGACACGACCTTCCATTTCTGGGCTCTGGAATTTGCGCTGTGAGAAGATTATTCCATGCTGCCGTCGTAGTCACTTGCCAAAGTCTGTACGCGAGAGCAAATGCTGCCACACTGCTGACTCGACCGACAGCATGGGGGCTGTTGGAAACTCTCGACATGGGTCTGGCTCCTCAGGCATTCCAGGGCCTTGCATATGCTTTCAAGTTGCCATTTTTCAGGCCGAGATCCAAGGACAGAACCGAGCGACCGCACGCTTGAACAGCTTCAAAATGACATCCCTTGTTCAGTGAAATATTCGCGAAGTCGTTAGGCCAAGTTGGAAACCCCTGTCGGAGCGAATCAGCGGAGGGTGGCCACCAAGAAGACCGAGGCGTTGCGCTATCTGTGTCGCTTCCCGTCTCATCCAGACGCGACAAGTTCCCTTTTACTTCCTGCTGCTCGACCTCCTCATCTCTCTCGAGTCCTCGTTGTTGGCAGGCGCGTGTTGATGAAGACATCGCGAGGTACAAGCCTGGCACAGTGTGCGGCGTCCTGAAGTAAGTCGAAGAGAACACATTTCGACCGCGCTCATGGCCGGCCTCGTCCAGATTGTGTTCTCTCGTCCATTCTGTTTTTTTCCTCTGTGTCTTTGAAGGAGATGGCGGTGAATGACTTGCACGAAAGGTGAAAGATTGCAGTCATCTCCTGAAGTCAGCGATTCGGCAGCCACAGATGTCATCGGGACGGGAGGCAAGCATGCACCAGGAGTGGCTTCCGTTCTCAAACTTGCACCTCTCGTACTACAAACACAACCATCCTTCACGTTCGACGCCCTCACCTAGCGACCTAGGGCAACGCAAACGCAGACGCTGTGCTCAGGAAATGGAAACGCTCTGCATACGCCCAGCCTGCAGTCATGACCAGATGATGGTTCCCTGCCCGCCTGAACCTCAGCGATGGGCATTACGGCGTTAACATGTGAACAAGACACCCTGAAGCGGGCATACAATCTATCCGACTGTTCCTTGGCGAGCCTGGGGATTCCACGGGTGAAGCAGTAGCTACACCCATTCTTGACTCCATGTCGGCACACGCAAGCTCGGATTCGGATTTTCATGCCGACTCTCGGACCGGCAGCTGAAATATCATGGACGAGGAGGATCATTTGGGTTGAAGCACAGCCGAAGAGGGTCAGCAACTTGGTTTCACTACATCTCCCGCTGTCCGCGCGCAGCGAAGAGGTCGTCGAACAAAGAAGTATGATTTGCAAGAATTGCAGCGGCACATCAACGGTGCATCACACCAGGCAACCACATCTTCCATCAACGGAGATGAGATGGATGGTGAGGTCCAAATCCGGACTTGGCTGAGAAGGCGAGGCTCTATATCTATCACGGAGGTCCAGAAATGTGACGATCCAGAACCTGCACCACACACATCTACCCACCAAACACATCTACCAGCCAACTTCAAACATGTCCTACAAGTCAACCATCGTCGTGACCGGCGGTCAGATTGGCCTTGGCTACGAGGCTGCCCGAGTGATAGCGAAAGAGAGACCAGACTCTCAAGTCATCATCAGCTCGCGATCCTCAGGAGCAGAAGCAGCCCAGGCCATCAACGACGAACTGCGCCAGTCGAACGTCAAGTACCTCAGGCTGGATCTAGGAAGCCTAAGTGACATCCGCAAGTTCGCTGATGAAATCATCGCCATAGGCCTTCCAATCTCCGTGCTGGTCTTCAACGCTGGCATCCAACTTCCCAAAGGCGTCGCTTACACCACGGATGGCCTCGAAACGACTTTTGGCGTGAACCATGTCGGACATGCTCTTCTGTTCCATCTCCTGCAACCTTATCTATCCAACAATGCCAGGATTGTCCTCACGTCATCGGGTACTCATGATCCAGCGCAAAAGAGCGGTCTTCCCGATGCCAAATACGTCACAGCAGAGCTTCTGGCACACCCTGACGAAGCTACCATGAAGTATGCTGGTCGGCAGCGCTACGCCACAAGCAAGCTCTGCAATGTTCTCTGGACTTACGCCCTGGACCGTCAACGAACCAAGGCGAAGTCGAACGTCACCGTCACTGCCTTCGATCCCGGCCTCATGCCCGGCACTGGCCTCGCGCGAGACGCATCAGCAGTTGAGAAGTTCCTCTGGCACCGGGTCCTGCCCCGTATTATTCCTCTGCTACGACTCATCCTCTCTCCCAACATCCATACCCCGCAGGAGTCGGGCCGTAATTTGGCAAGATTGGCCGTCTCGTCGGAGGTTGAGGGCGTTAGTGGGAAGTATTTCGAAGCGGGGAAGTCAATCGACAGCAGCAAGGACAGCTACGATGAGAGCAAACAAGAAGATCTGTGGAACTGGACTGTCGAGTTTGTCGCACGGGACAAGGCGGAGGTGGAGTCTTTCAAGTCGCTCACCCAAGGAACAAAGTCTTGAAATCTGATTGGAGAGCAAAGCACAGAAATGCACCAGACTCGTCTGGACTGGTCCCAAGGGTTGTACAAGATGGAATTGGGAGTCAACCCCTTGCGCTGCGTTTGGTTGATGCTGTGCGCTGTCTGCATCAATCGCGTCGCATTGCATCGCAGCGTGCTCGTGGAGCCGGGTGTAACGCACAGATAATATGTTCAGAAACAGTCGCTTGCATGAGTTCCAAACAAGACACATTTCCCACCGTAACCTCTCGCAAAGCCAGCCCAACACGCCACCACGACGGAGATGTGTGGTCCGCACGGGTAGACTCTGCATGGGGTCGAGCGTGTTTGTTTATCAATCGCAAGTCTGGGTACATTCTCGCGCCATCAGCTTGCGTAACCGTCAGCGTTCATGCTCGAATGACGTTTGTCTTTTTCGGGAGCCTCGTCAGCCGAAAGCAGTACGCACTCTCTCAATCAGAGACTGTCAGGATATTGTGATGGTGTGGAGGACATCTTGGAGTAATAATGCGAATGCGAATGCAGTGCCACGGAGCAAAGCCCGGATTTCACGGCGTACATGTTCGCTTATACCAGGCACCCTATCGCTGAAACAGTGCCACCCGCGATAGACAAAATCGCACAAGAAATCCATCGGCAGCTGTCAATGCTAAACCGGGCCTTCCATGCGTCTCCCGACCTGGCACTTATCCGCACTGGCGGCTCCATCTTGGCAGGAGCAGGCCAATCAGCGAGTCTGATCGGATGACGGCTGGCGGAATCAAACAGGGTTCCTTCCTCTTTGGGCGTGCTCAACGGCTGGGGATGCCCTGTTCTGTGTCACTGCCATCCAACACGCGCTAGCATCTCAACCAGCTTCAGCAACCGCCCAGAATGATAGGTGACGGTGGGTGTGCCTGGGCCCGTTACCCGGCTGTGAACGAGAGAGCTGTTGTACAAAAGTCCTGTCAGGACGCGGGCAGGCATTCGTCTTTACGAACTGTCTTTCTCGCCTCCTCGTTGAGACTCACGACATTCCTTTCTGCCCGAACAACCCGTATTTCTCGGCCGGCTTCCAGAATTCCAAGACCCTTCGGTTAAAATAAGTCAACACCTGTTCGCCTAAACAATCTTTCGGCACGCACGCGGCCTCCACGCGGATTCATCACAGTCCAGCTCATCTATCGACTGCCCGCTGCGAGATCACCAGATCACAATCCTCCACTTGAGCAGCAGCAAGTCAGCCAGAATTAATCAATCACAAATGGCGACTCCGAGCTCCACATCATCGATCCCGCCCGCACCGATCCTCCTACCTAAGCTGGCTTTCTCATCGGCCTCCTTCGACCTCTCTGCAGACACCGACAGCACACCAAACTCCGAGACAACCACCCTAACCGATCGTCACGATAGTCTGAAAGAGTCGCCTCGAAGCAGCATTTGCAGTAGTCGAAGCACCGAGTCGAGCGTTCCAACATCAAGCAAACAATCCTCGCACAAACGCGTTCGGTTTCAAGAGTCCGTCTGCTGGTCATACTTCGATGTCGAGCAACATATCACCACAAGACCGGAGCTCGAACACAAATCTTCATTCCTAGGACGCAGCTGGGCGCGGTTCAAGTCAAGAAACTCATCCGGCGATTTGGACATCTCGTCAACAACACCCTCTGGGCTGAGAAACATGCAAGGAAAGAACAACTCAGCAGACATGCTCAGCAAAGTCTCCACATCACCCAGCGGCCGACCGGTCTTGACGAGACGATCCTCCTCCTCGTCGAGCATGGCCTACTCCATCCAACAACCCCTCCGACAATCCGCTGGTCGAAGATACGACGCCGCAGCCACGCATGCGATCTGGAGGGCGAGCGCGGCGAAAGCGAAAGGAGATTGGGATGATCTGTTGAGTAACCCTCGATCGAGCAGGTTATACGCATGATCGGCAACAACAACGAAATATTAGGATGTGCGGAATGGTGCTTTTGACGATGTACGAAAGATCTTACGTCTCTTCTTGTTTAGCGGCGGCGTTGTTGGGAATATCTCTGGTTTGGTCAATCTGAGAGGAGTTGATATGTTTTGGCGTTGTTCGGGATTCTGCTTGTTCTTGCTGTTGTCTGCATCGATATACCCAACCCTCGAAATAGAACTTTTGATACTTCTTCAGTCATGAATGGAACAACTATCACAGATGTGATCGATCAAGCCTCCATATCCATCGTCGACATTCACCATTGCAACTTTCAGAACGGTGAACGATCAGATCTCCAAGTAATCAATAAGTACCTCTACAGATACCCTTCCTCATCGCCGGAATCATCAATCCTCCTCCAACCTTCCACCACCCCCAAGTTACAATGTCGAAGAACTCAACCATCCCCCCAACACCTACGCAATCCTCAACAGAACAACCCCCCTCCCCAAGCCCCTCAACCATCTCCCTCCCCTCCTCAACATCTTCAACGCATTCAACCGTCTCCCTCTCCTCCTCGCGGCCTCCATCGCCTTTACCTTTTCCACCTTCCCCCTCAAAGACCACACCCAACCGCCAACAACAAAACCCAAAAACCCAACGACGTCCAAACCACACCCAACTAAAAGACCAACCCCACTCCAACCCAGTCCCTCAGACCAATCAATCCTCCCAACCCTCTCCCGCATCGAAGCAAAACTCGACATCCTCCTCTCCCGGACACTCTCCCTCTCCACGTCATCACTCTCCCCATCAACCTCCCTAACCTCACGAACCTCCCTCTCAACTCCATCACATTCACCTTCACCATCAGCACAGCCACCCCCATCGTCATCGTCGTAGTCATCGTCAAGAGTAACCCGCACAGGGGGCATCGTCCCCTCCCGCCGTGCCCTCGAAGCCGTGAGGGAGGAGGATGAGATGGGTGGGTTGAGGATGAGGATGAGGGGCGACGATGGAGGGGTTTTAGAGGATGAGGAGGGAAGGGGAGGGAGGGGTAAGGGATGGATGGGGAAGAGGGAGGAATGGAAGTCAGGAAGGCATGAGAGAAAGTAATGGAGTAAGCGAAGAATAGAAAGGGTGACTTAAAGAAAGACCAAGAGAGTGCGATTTAGGGGGATGGAGAGAAAACGAGCAAAGCAAACGCCTGATATTAAGCATCATCGCCAAGTGCAGTTCAATCGTCAACGCAATCATTACGCAGCAATACCAAAAAGCAAACCCGAAAGACATCGTTCTCGCTCAGCCGTAACAATCGCATCAAAGAGCAGTAGTACCAAGGAAACAACAAAAGCCGTTACCATCTTCCACTTCAACCCTCCCCCCTACCACTTCTGTGTCTCTCCCTACGGGCTGGTCTCGCCGATGCGCGGTCCATCGGTTCCCTTCCAGTCCTCGCGCTCAAAGTACCTGAAGACCAACTCATACCCCTCCAAATCATGGACGATCCGATCCACGCGTCGATAGCTACGGATGTGATCCATGCGCTTATCCCTCTTAGCGTAAGCCATGTCATTGTCATCCTTGGCCTCGAACAGGGTGACGGAAAAGCGTCCTGGCTTGAAGATGCCCACGACTTGCTGCACGACGTCGACAGTGTCGCGACCGGTGTGACGAGTGGGCACGTTGGTCTCGAAGCTGGCGTAAGAGCATTGAGGCTCGGGTGTGACGTGGACGGTCCAGTACGAGGTCGAATCGGCGTTGCCTGGCATTGGCACCACTCCGTTGGCTGAGTAGCCGCATGGGGTGAAAAGGTACGAGTCGATGCGGGCGTCTGGGTATTTGGAGGTTGGGTAGACGTCGGCGAGACCGCAGTTCTCGGTGACGACCGATCCCAAAGTATGACCCTCGGTACTCAACTCTTCCGCAAACGACAGTGGCTCCTCGTCAGCTGGAGAATTGTAGCCAGAGTGGTCGCTGGAAGTCTGAGCGAAGACATCAAAGCCAGAGTCGCTGCCACCGACGAGGGTGTTTCCAGAGATGCTTGGATCCGAGCCATTGGCTTCAGGGATGACACCCAAGTGCTGGATAGCCTCCTTGCGGATGACATGAGCCTGACGAGCGTTGTCTTGGGCGATGCTGCTGGCGTTGTCGAGGTAGAATTGACGAGCATTCGTCTCCTCGAGATCAGTCATGAGAATCTCCAACGTCTCATCTTCTGGCTCAGTGTCAGCCAAAGTAGCGCCGTTGGTCTTCTCTGGTAGCATCATCTTCTGTGTTGGAGTCTGCAACTTGTCATCCTCTGGGGTTGCCGGCGGCGTGAGCTGGGTGCGAGGTCCAGTAATGTACAGATACCAGTGCTCGCCGTTCATCTTCCCAATCATGTACGCACTGCCACCCAAGAACATCTTGTCCAAGTAGCGAACCTCATCTCGCCAGCTACGGTGTGGACCACGCTGCTGGTTGGGGAAGAGGAAGTTCTTGCGACTGTAGAAGACCCGGTGGGGAGTCGCAGCCGCCGCAGTACCCTCAGGAAGATTGGCCTTGACATGTGGAAAGCCAGCCTCGAGAGCTGCAATCTCAAGCATGCGCGGGAGTCCACACAGAAGAGTGGTGGTGCCGCAAGTCTTCAACACAAGCTTGTGTGGGAAGACGAACATGCTGGACTCGGAGAGGAGATAAGCGTCGACATTGCGAGACTCGACAACCGACAAGACCTTGCAGTTGACAAGATCAAGCATCTCCTTCCACGAGTCCTGAGAGACTGCCTTGAGTCCATGAGGGCTGGCAGAGGCGGGCAATGCCCGGTCCGAGGCACTGAACCACACCTCTAAGAGTTTCTCTGGTCCCTCAAAGGCATTGCTGGAGTCAAGATCGAGAGCAGTAATGTCTCGATTGATAGTCAAATGTGGTGTACCCACGAGCGATGACGGCGAGTCGGTGTAGTGTGGTGGAATCTCGACGTTGTTGACCATCTCCAAGCACTAATCTGGCTGTGTGGTATGGAGGCTGGCTTACGCCAGCAGCAAGCTCTTTTCTGGGTGGGATCGAACGACCGTGGTCGACTTAAGGAGGGCGCGCGGAAAGGGGAATAAAAGAGCTCTTGCGGCGTGGAATGGTGCCGACTGTTGGTGGTGGTGGTCGAGTGTCTCTCCGATACCCGGCGGCGTATCGGGTCGAGGGATTGTTCAGCAGCTCGGTCGGGCTTGGATTCGTGGGGATGGTATGTCAAGGCAGGTCGTGGCTGGTGTTACCTAGGCCTGTTGACGAGTTTCAGTACGGTCGCAGTGTTGGAGGGATGGGCTGTTCTTACTTCTTGGGCTTGCACAGGCAGCGCAGAAGGTCTTCTGGACGCATAGAATGCGGTGGTGGTGTCTTAGGGGCGGTCAAAATGAGAGCGGCTCTTCATTCAGGAGCCGGTCTCAGTATGGTATGGAGGGTGTTTGGTGCCTGCGTCGTGGTTGCCAGCGTGGAGAGAGGCAAGAGATAAGTGTCAGGCGAGTAGTCGCGGTGTCTGGTCTCGTGCGTGTTTGCCAATTGCAGCGGCAAACTCTTGCTAGTCGTCGTCGATCTGCTGACTGAGCAGCGGATACGGAAGTGCGGTGGTGGGGAGTTTGTCGAGGGAGATGATGTTGTGAGTTGGACGCGGTGAAAAGTTTCCCGTGCGCTGCAAATTTCCGCACGTCAACTTGTCACCTTGGCTGGTGCTTGAGCTTCTGCTTCGCCACACGACATCGAGATTCACTCGGCCAAGCCACACGCACATGCTTTCGCCCTACTCTCATTGGTCAGCAATACGGCACTATTCCAACACATTTCAGACGGTGAACATCGTGTTTCCATTGCTTCTTCACATGCAAGTAATGTTGTATTCTTTTGCAGAGTCCTCCGCGTATCGTATGTACCGTTGGACGACATTCTCAAGCTGAAAGTTGGGGGTATCGTCGTCAGAATCAGAATTATTAGTGTTCCATCATGGCCCCAGGCCCAACATAACCGCCGAAGTATGAGGGGGCCACCAGCATCGCAAGTTCTCGAAGGTCGAGAACTATCTCTCCCGGTCGCTCCCACGCGGCAAACCGAACGCTCCCAGCTCTTCTGCGGACCATGGCGATTCGATGATACGCCTCTGCCCACATCGGGGCCGATTGTGATGAATGCTGGTCTCCGAATTGCGAGATGGCCAATGGCACGGTGCTGTGTGTCGTCCACAGATTCTGTAGCATTGGTCCAGAATTGGAAAGCCATCGTAGTGCAACTTCAGGTCCCGGCAACCAGTACATCATCGCCCAGCTGATGAGAGCCGTTGGTGACCACGGGTCAGGCAAAGTCGGCGGTCTCGGACTATTAGAACTTGAGCGCGACACTGGCGGCGATTGATGTCGTGGTAGTCGAATGGCGTCGACGACATATGCGAGAAGGCCAACGGGAGAGTCACACAACGCATATGATACTGTCTGTGGTCGTTCGCGTTGTTGTTGCTGCAGAGCACCGGGCGATACGGGTGGTGAGAGGCCTGGCACAGTCACTGGCACTTGCATCGGCACCTGCAGCGGTGTTCCAGGCATGCTCATATCGTGTGGATTATAGCCGTAGCTGGGCTGTCTGTTGGGCGCGCGTCAGCTCTGTATCGCTGGAAACCGAGCTTCGCTTCTTACCTAGGAGGTGGTATTTCTGGGTTTGCCGTGTGCACCGCCATACAACTCTCTGGATGTGTGAGAGCAATCATCCGACAGATTCTGAAACCCCTGTCCAAGAGTCAGCTATTTCTTCACGCGCTCTGTGTCCTGGTCAGACTCACCATCCCGAGCCGTGTGCGATGTATCTCGAATAGCCAAGAGACTTCATGAGCGCGTCAAACGCTTCTGCTGTTGTGGCAATGTTGTTGCCTTCCTCTGCGACCTGATCGCTAAAGCCAGTCCCGGGTATACTGGGAACCACAATGTGAAATGTCGGTACGTTCTCGTCTCCCCTTGGCGGCGTGGACACGGGATTGCACAGCGCTTCAATTACGTGCGACACCGCAATGAAGCTCTCAGGCCAGCCATGTGCGACAAGCAGAGGGATCGCGTTCATCGAGTTCGACCGTCTGTGCACGAAATGTATTCGCGTTCCGTGTATGGCCAGCCGAAATTGAGGAAGAACTTCATTGTAGTACGCTTCCTGTTCGCGCCAGTTGTAATCTTCGGTCCAATGGTCGACCAGTGGTTCGAGTTGTGCCTTGGAAACGCCGACATTTGCCTGATTTTGTCGAGTTTGGGGTTCCCGTGGAAGTCGAGCAAGATCCAGCTTTTGTCGTGTCAAATCGAGGTATCGTTGTGAGACATGCATGCGATATGGCAGCACGGTACTGCTTCCGCCTGGGGAACGCCCACCACTCGCGCTCGAAGGGGTAGAAGCCATACACCGTAACCGCAGCGATCACGTCTTCAGCATCCAATATGCCAGGCGTCTTCTGTCAGATGGGTCTTCGAGTGGCTTCGTCCACATCGAGCTATAGAAAGCTCAGGCAATGCCCACAATAGTGTGGACGTGTCCGGTCACTGCAGGAGATGTAATGTCGCTCACACCACCAATCTGCGTGAAGGCTCTGCCGATACGTGTCAACTAGGGGGACCAGGCCGGGAGACGTTCATGTGTGGAGTAGGAGAAATGTGTCGTGAGGCTGAACAAGGGGTGCAAGAGTGTTCGAGGCTCACACGACCACGATACTGTCCATGTGAAATACCTCTGCTCGGGGAAGTAGGCTCTTTGACCAGGAACGACCGGTCTTGAGCCTCCAGCCTGGCCGACGACATCGAACAGGGCGAGACTGATCGTGCTATCGAGTCCGTGTCGGCGTTTCCGTTATGCAGGAGGAACGTACTGACTGCCGTCTTCCTCCATGCTCTCTGACCTGCGCCTCGCTCACCTACCAGGCCGACTGTCATTGGCCGGATTGCGCAATAGACCGTCAACGTCCCTGCATGGTCGAGCTGTGGCTTACGCGTGAGATGGAGACGAATGCACCGCCACGGTAGTGGCGACGAGAGCCTGAAGTGGGCTGCGATCTTCAAAGTTGGTTGATTTGAGTAAAAGTTGGTTTGATGGCGTTGTGCGTTCCTGCGTTGTTCCTGGCTAGTTGCTAGCCTCTCGGCTGTCTTCCATACTACTCGACATGGTCGATGAGATTTTTCTCTGTCATCCCGCTGTGCGGCGAAACCCAATGGATGATATTCGAGTGGAAGTTTGCATGTCAAATCTGTGGGCGTCCCACCGCATGTGTTTGGATGCCGAGCAGCAATGTGCCGACGCTATCCAGGTTGGTGGTCTCTGTTTCATGGCACATGGAGACGGCACGCGGATCCCCTGAGCGGATGGCTGGGAGCGACAGTCGACAGTGGTATAAGGGGCGTGGATGGAAGTCGTGCTTCCGAGACATGCTACTGCGGCCGCAATCTCTGGCATGTCCTTAGGATCCAATCACTTGCATAACGTCGTGAGCTGTGGTTTTGCCACCTGATACATCGTCTCGATAGCGAGGAGCTGGTCGGATGGGATGGTTTGCGACGGGTAGGGCTGGTGTCGACCAACGTGGCCTCGGACCCGAAGATGGATGTGTGAGTGAAAGCCTGGATGCGAAGACAGTCATCATGTTCGAAGGTCTGTGCACGACTGAGCCACAATCGTGGCTGGTGACATTGAAATTCAATGCCCCAAGCCGTTCTGACGTCTGACGCGGCCACTCAACAACAACAACGACACTGCACGTCCAGCTGCGATCACGATGAACTCCAGGTCAGATTTTCAGAGGGCGGTGCTGCTGGCCGACGCCGTGGCCTTTGGAGATAGCTCCAACTAGAATGTCATATGTGAGGCGCTGCCTTAGCCTCACGAGCCTCATCTGGTCCAGACTCCTTGCGCCGCTGATCCTCGACCTCATCTGGCAGGTACTGCCACTACACTTCACTCTCCAGCTTTACAAGGGCCTTTCTCCTCATCATCACTATACTACTACTCTACACCTAAACGGCCTCACTGCGGCGAGACTGCTCTATATTGTCTTCACAAGCGCGAGCTGAACGCAACGGCAGCGCAATTATCATGGCTTCCACCAGATTGGCACAGCACTACGTCGATTGAAGTTAAAGACTAATGACGTGAGTTTAGAAGTAAGTTACGAAGTGAGCTGAGAAGGAGTTGAGGAGTGAGTTACGGAGCAAGCTGCGAAGTAAGTTAAGGAAAGGTTGCCGCACCTCACGGACTACCTACTCAGGAAGTCAGAACAGACCACGATCTGCACCGCCACATCTTCTCAGTAATTCTGGTCCTTACTGAGACGGCGCACTCGAGCTTCCATTCCTTTAACATTCCACACGCCACGATCTTCTTCCGCCTCCAGAACGGCAGCGAGCTTCCCCTCGGCGTCATACAAGGAAAATCTCGAGTCTGCCCTCGGCTCATACAGTCGGACCTCATGCTCTCCAGGCAATGTCCAGTCGTACACGGTACGTATTGCCCCAGGCTTGCCCATTATCAGAATTGTCCCTTCTCTTACATACAATGGCAGCGTGTCGAAGCCATGCTTCTCTTTCACCCATTGAGGGCCTTTGATTGTGCTATCATCCCAGATGCTTGTCCACGTTCCTCGTGGGAGGTAGAAGTCGACTTCTCCAGTCTCGTCGAAAACGGGAACAACCAAGATGCTCGAACCCAGCATGAACTGTTGATCACACGACCATGCAGTACGGTCATCGGGAAACTCCAGCCCCATCGCTCGGACACTCACAGGCCATCCTTGCTTGATGGACTCCATGGCTTGGCTGTACAAGTAAGGCATCAACCTGCACTTCAACTGTGTGAACTTCTGAAGCACTGCCGAGCAGCCTTGCTCGCTCTTGTCGTCATCGTCAATCAGCCATGGCACACGATACGAATTGCTTCCGTGTAGTCTTGAGTGCGAACACAGCAAGCCAAACTGGACCCATCGTTTGTAAATGGTCGAATTTGGATATCCCTCAAAGCCGCCTATATCCACGGACCAGAAGGAGAATCCTGACAGCCCCAGTGACAGACCGCCCCGCAACGATTCCGCCATTGCTTCGAAGGTACTCTCGCAGTCGCCGCCCCAGTGGACAGGAAACCGCTGCGTGCCAGCACAAGCTGACCTCGCGAAGAGAACCGCTTCGTCTTTCCCGTACCGATGCTGCAACGCCTCGAAGACGAGCTTGTTGTAGATGAACGAGTAATAGTTGTGCATCTTCGCAGCATCCACATTTGTGTCATGCCACCGTACATCTTGAGTCGGAATTCGCTCGCCAAAGTCGGTCTTGATGGCATCCACGCCTGTGTCGAAGAGCTTCTTTAAGCAGTCGACGAACCACGTGCAAGCTTCTGGGTTCGTGAAATCAACAATTCCCATTCCAGCCTGCCACAGATCCCACTGGAAGATGTTTCCGTTCTTGCGCTTCAGCAGATATCCCTTCTCAGCAGCCTCTTTGAACACCGACGATGCCTGTCCTAGATACGAGTTGACCCAAACACTGACTTTGGTGATTAGACCCGACTCCTTCAGTCGCGCTATCTGACCCTTTGGATCCGCGAAATGCGAAGACATGAACTCGAAGTCACACCAATGGAATCCTCGCATCCAGAAGCAGTCGTAGTGGAAGACTTGCACAGGAATATCTCGCTCGCGCATCCCCTCCAGGAAGCCATTGACTGTCTTCTCGTCATACTCAGTCGTGAAGGAAGTGCTCAGCCAGAGGCCGAAACTCCACGCAGGGACCTTGTTCGGCTTGCCAGTCAACATCGTATACCTACTCAAGACTTCCTTCGGCGTGGGACCGTAGATGATATACCACTTCAACCTCTGACCCTCAACACTCGTCTGCACCCGACAACACCTCTCACTCCCAATCTCCAGCTCGACCCTCTCCGGCGCATCGATAAAAACACCATAACCCTTACTCGACAACCAAAACGACACATTCTTATACGCCTGATCACTCGACGTCCCCCCATCCACATTCCACAAATTAATACTCTGGCCGACTTTATTCAACGCACCGAACCTCTCCCCCAGACCATACACCTGCTCGCCCACCCCAAGCGTCGTCTGCGTCAGGATGTAATGCTTAAAATCCCGCATATCAGCCGTCTGCATCGGACTACTCGTCGCAGGAGAATACGCCAACCCGACGCTTCGATTCAGGAGAGACGTCAGCTTATGCCTCCCATCGGTACTATGGAATCGAATGTCAAATGTATGAGGTAGGGCCGTCACCGTAGCTGCGATTCCCCCCGCCGTGAGTGTCGTTCCAGCATCGCTCTTCTCAATCGAAGCATCGACAGGAGGTCTTCCATCCGGGAAAAGATCAAAATGCGGTCCCTGATCCCCAGCGCCGTGCCAGTGAGTGACTTCCACGGAGAGTATTCCATCCGTCACAGCTTCCAAGTCTACGGTCAAGGTCGATCGGTTGAGCGTGTCGCCTCTCGAGTGGATCTGGGCTGTTGGGCAGAGGAGGCTGATTTTGTTGCTGTCTTGTTGGGTGAGGGAGTAGATTTCTTCGGCGTATTCGACTCTTTTGGAGGAGGCTTGGAGCCACATTCCTGATGTTGAAAGTTAAAGAGAGTATATTGACTGCCATTGTTGGTATGGTATGGATGAGGGAATACCATCGCGGAACTTCATCTTGAATGTCGTCTATCCTGAACAACCTTGGAAATCAACTCCGATATTTACATCGTCCTTGAAACAGGCAGAGGCAAAGGGAGTGAAGATGACCTACATGCAAAGACAGTTATATTCGAGGGGTAAGGTAAGAGGAGGAGTAGGTGAGGTCAACGGAAAAACACGCTCCGAGTTCTATATGCATATGCAGCTCGGGACATCACCTACCTTACCTACCTACACATACCACTGTGGCTTAAGCGAGCAGATCCAGTTCTGCAATTCAACAGAATATGAAAGCGTCCATACTACTTACCTTTTAACAGGACCATTTATCTGGTACATTGCACACTACTGCGAGGGCTTAAAACATCACTCGCATTGCTCGCCTTCACTGCACCACCACACTTGCTCGACCACAATGAAGAGCACTCGCCTGTCCGCGGACACGGCGAAGGAGCATCGGGCTGGAAAAGTGCCAACACTGGGCCCGGATCGAAAGCGCCGCGCCATCCGTAAGATGTGAACCATGACACGAGGTTCAGTCGACGGACAGCCTGCCATGAGACGAGCCCAAATGAAGCACGATGTTGTTACTACTCGACGCGACGAGTTAGACGGTAAGATGCAGAGCGAAGACGACGAGACGCTGAGCGACGACGACCAAGAGCATGCGAGTGTTGATGAAGATGCTAGCGAACATGAAACGAATGCTGCTCAACAGGTCTTCAGTCAGATCAAGAATCTGGCCGTCCAAGACTTTATGGGCAACACCAACAACAGCTTGCCAACCCCTACGAGTACAAGTGACTGGCATTTCCTCAATGCGCTCGGGCAGCTCGAAACGCACATGCTGGATGGCCACGACGAACAAGTCAAGATATGCATCGACGAGCTTCTTCTCCACACAGCTGCATTGGAGATACCAGAGCTGCCAGCCCATTTGAGCACCGACTCCATCGCCACCTCGACCAAGCCCGCCTCTACTGGTTCTATCCCTGCTCCGGTTCTACTCCCTCAGCCGA
The DNA here is from genome assembly GCF_010093935.1 of Zasmidium cellare ATCC 36951. NCBI lineage: Eukaryota > Fungi > Ascomycota > Dothideomycetes > Mycosphaerellales > Mycosphaerellaceae > Zasmidium > Zasmidium cellare. The sequence continues at coordinate 349,056 of NW_022986974.1, forward strand.
CTCTATAGCTACCTCGACTAAGCCTGCTTCCACTCGTTCTATCCCTTCCGCCGGTTCTACTCCCTCAGCCGATTCTATGGCCACCTCGACCAAGCCTACTTCCACTCGTTCTATCCCTTCCGCTGGTTCCACTCCCTCAGCCGACTCCGTCGCCACCTCGACGAAGCCTGCTACTTGGCAATGCGCAGTCTGCACGCTGATCAATCCGGCCTCGTTCGTATGCTGTGATGCTTGTGGCGGTGGCTCCCCTGCCGACATCCAGGCTCACGACGATGCATCTGGTCACACCGCTGCTCCAGTTGAGCGTGAGAAAGTCAACAAGAAGCGCAAGCTCGAGGAATCTACCAACGCCACCGCGACCTCCAACGCGCCCTCCAACACGCCCTCCACAGGGTCAGATCAAGATGATTTCACTCGAGAGGTGCACCATGTTGCAATGCTTTCCATGCTCCTAGGGCGCAAGGAAATGTCAAGTGAGGTTCTTCTCGCGCTCGAGCCAGAAGTTGATGATGTTGAATCAGCCTACGAGGGAAAGCGCCAGCACGATGATGCGCCCACCGGAGAGAAGTTACACACGAGCCGCAGGCAGCAACCCAAGAACCTCATAGCTGCACTCGAGGAGAGGCTCAAGCTACGCACTGGTATTATGACCTTAGGACAGTGGACAGGAACTGGTACTGATGGGGCCATTGCTTTTTCTGAGTCCAATGACGGCACTGCATTCTGTCAACAGCTGACAAAAGAGTTCGATAACTTGCCTCCGGGATTCTCCATTCTCAATGAATACACGAAGTGGCGAGCTGCGGGCGTTACCCTCGACATCCTCCCCCGATGGCTGAAGCTCTTGTCTGAGATCATGACCAGCGACCCACAGTTGCCACCTGCGCGAATGGTTGCTCCTTCGGGCAAACTCGACTCGAAGATCCTCATCGTGATGCATTATGCGTCTGATTCGACAACGGCGTCTCTCGAATATGGCAAAACGAGAGACTTGAAGAGTCCATGCCCCAGGACCGTCGACAAGAAGCTTGATACCGAATCCCTCCTCTTCGTGGACACAGCGTGTATTCGCTTGAGCAACGCGCAGACCCTGCGCTCCAACAACTCGAAGTACGCGAACGAGCCATACAAGGCGCTTGTGTCTCCCAAAGGTTGCGCTGCAATGGATAGCTTCTTCCAGTGCATCGTGGACAACACTTCAGCCAAGGTCATCATTTCTTTCGGTGATACCCCCATGAAGAAGACGAAAGCCGCCATGAATCCGACCCACTGCTTCTCTCTGAAGGACAACGTACCAATGTGTGGCAAGTTCATGCATGTCATGGCGGTGATGAATAAAAATGGCTCTTAGAAAAGGCTCCATTTCATCATCTATCACCCAGAGCGCATGATGCACGGATTGTCGTACCAGCACGGCGAGCTCTGCGACCTGCTCGTCAACACTGCCTGTGCAGTGGCTGGTCATGCCGCTCGAGATCCGAACTATCCCATACGATTCGCCCTGAAGGACTATTTCGCTCACAGGAACAAGACTGTGCTTGGACCCATAGCAGAGGCTCAGAGCTCAGGGACGCCCAAACGCACCGGCGACAAAGAGAGTTGTGAGATAACAAGGTCGCTGATAATCAGCGCCAAGGGGGTCGCGGCCCAGACTCGAATGTTCAACTATGCCATGACGTACTTTCCTGTCAAAGTCTTCGCGGCATGGAACTGTTACTGCCTCCTTACCGGCATCGGTGGTTATCTCGACTCGCTTCCGTTGAAGCCACTCCTCGAGCTCTTTCCTGACAATCCTGACATCCTCATCGGTGGCCTCCATCCAGATATTGCTGATTTGCCCGCTGCCCATGCATTGTACATGGCGCTGCATGATCCGGAGTTTACTCGGTGGTTCAAGTGGCCAGAGGAAGGTCTCAACTCGGCCGAGCAAGTGAGGGAGCAAGTGAGGGAGCAAGTGAGGGAACAAGTAAGGAAGCAAGTGAGGCAGCAAGTCAAGGAGCAAATGAAAAAGTAATCAAAGGAGCAAGTAAGGAGTAAGTAAAGGAGCAAGTGAAGAATTAAGTGAAGTTTTAAGTAAGGAAGCAAGTAAAGGAGCAATAACAAGTGAGGGAGCAAGTGAGGGAGCAAGCCTGATCCAACAACCAGATCACTTAACACCGTATGGCGCAACACTGGTTATATCAGCCTCCTCGATGCCAAGACCAAATCTACGAGGATGGTCCTGGCTTGGTGACGATGTCGTTCTTCGGGGTTGTTGAAACTTGGGACGTGCCGGCCTTGAGCCGTTTGTCGTTGGGCTTTGATGGGCGGTTTGATGCCCAACTGGAGTGGACAGTCCACGTGCGTGATTGCGAGCCTTTTGCTCTGATCCGGATAGAGCGGTGCTGTCGGTGTGAGTGATAGCCCTCGCAGAAAGGGGACGACTTTGAGTATGAAGTGTTGAGGGCACAAGCACAACCCATACTATACCGTATCTCATCTATGCATCCCGTCCACCAGCATTTCCATCTTTTAGCAGCATATGTATGTCCATGTCCATCCTAACGCCGATCGAAAACCCCAGAGCAGAAAGCCTCCCAGTGTCGTGTAATATAACAGTCCCTCACCAGCGCCTTCGCTCGAAATAACAGTATCAAACATCCCAAACCCACCCACATGTGAGCGCCTCTCCTCACTAAGCAGCAGGTCGCCAGCCAGGTGGGTTGGGTATGTTTCGTCCAGCACCTTCGGCTTCGCTCTGCGCGGGGCGCTTCGAATCCTTGCGTGACCTTTGCTCTGCTTGCGCAAACATCTGCATTGTATGTTCCCAGATTTTGGGGCCCAGGCCCATCTCGCGGTACTTCTTCAGGACGCTCTCGTCGCCGGTCGATTTCCCGTCCCAGTCGAGGAGGTAGGCGCCACTGCCAGGTTGGAAGTCGGTCCCTCGCATCGCGGTCAAACCTGGTGGGATAGGGATTCCTACGCCGCCGTTTGCGGCAGGGTAGCACTGGCTGGTCATTTGGAAAAAGTGCCGCTCGCCGGACTCTTGAACGTTGAGGATCCATGGCGTCATGACGGCGTACATGACTTTGACCGCTAGTCTCACTGGCCCGCTCAGCTCATTTGCAATACCTGTCTTGACCGTGCCAGGATAGGAATGGCTGAAGGATGTGCCTGGGTATCGTTTGGCGAGTTCTTCGATGCTGAAGTCGGTCATCACGACGCAGTGCGCCAGGCAGGCATGGAGGGTGAAGTCGTGCTTGAGGTCGAGGTCGTCAACACGCACGTCACCCTCAGAGCCGGCGGCGAGGACGGTGATAACACGCGAGAGCTCTCCAGCCTCGGAGGCAGCCGTAATGTTCGGCATGAGGTTGAGGATACATCGTATGCGTGCGTAGTAGTTGACGACCATCTTACGATCCATGCCTTCAGGCGTTTCTGTTCGGCCGCGGAGGGTCATGAAGCCTGCTGTCAGGAACAGGAAATGAATCTTGGGCTCGCGCTCCCTGAGTTCGGCACACAGCTCGTCGACATTGCGAATCAAGCTGATATCTTTTTGGATGAAGATTGCCTTGCCTTGGGGGTTTAACTCGTGCAGTTGGTTGCAGATCTTATTGCCACGTTCTTCGCTCCTGCGCACCATGTCAGCTTCGCTCATCATGTCGTGGGGTACAGATTGGAGGGTCTCGAACCTGCCGATGATGTACGCCCGCGGTCGTGTGGTGCGTATGAAGAGCTCTTTGGCGGTGCTCTCTCCTATGCCCCCTGTGCCGCCTACGAAGACGGCCACGAGATCCTCCAGCCCCTTGGCTTGGGCATTGGACTCGCGGACGGTGTCGATGCGAACCATCTCAAGGTTCGCGCCCTGCGTGAGGGTTAGGAGGTGGTCGAAAAGTGGTGGCTCCGCGAAACAACATACGTAGATGAGATTCTCTATCTTGGCGAATACGTGGCGTGGGCAGGCAATGGCCAACCCACTGGTCTGCACCGCAGCGGCTTGTTGGTTGGCGAGTACTGGAGACCCGGTAGCGGACTGGGGCGCGACAGGGTGTCCTGGCCACAAGGGTCCCGAAGATCGAGGGTGGATGATGAAGAAGAAGTCGGGACGGTTCAACGCTGGAGATGAAAGAATTGCTGTCTCACTGCCGCCCGCTGCTCGAGTCTTCTCATATCTTCGACGCGCTTTCTATCGGCTTCGAGGCGCCCGGGAGCGGCTGGGCGAGGCCAACACTGCTCGATTGAAGCTGTCCCGGAAAGGATGAAGCAGACGGAAACCTGTGGCGATATGGTGGACTCCCGACACTGCTAGTTCGTTGGTGAAAGGATGCTTTCGCTGGGTCGAATTCTGGTGTGGCGTTGTCGATGGCGATCCAACGCAAAAGGAAAAGCCTCGACTCCTTTCTCCTCCCCGAAACTATCCGTCTTCAGGTCGCATGATTTCTGCATTTTTGCTCGGTACACTGCGTGAGACCAGGGATCGCGGAGTCATGTCCGAAGCGGTATCGATTCATCGAATATCATTACTCTCGTCGTCCCAGATCGAAGTGCGGATGAGGTGCTGGAGTTGGTGACGTCACTGTTGCTATGCCACAAGCCACATCACCTGCCCAGATGCTCTTCACAATTCGACTTTCATCTACACCTCCAACTTGGAAGAGTTGATGACGAGTGATTACTGACCCTCCTCTGGGCATGGGCACAACCTTTCGACGACCTCACAACGCCAGCTTCGGCACGGCTCTTCGCTCCATCTCAAGGGATACCATTCAGCGGGACAAGGAAGATATTCCACTGCAACGCAGGTATGACCTTTGAGGATAACACAAATCTTGTCATCTCGAAGTTCAACAAGAGATTTGACGGAAGGGGTTTCTATCATGATCCATTTCTTTCTTGCTTTCTTCCTTTTCCTTCCATGTGTCTACGATTTCGTCCCGAGCAGTGGCAATTGATGCTGAAAGAGAGCGTCAGGTGATACACAACCTCATTTCTCGCGACGCCCTTTCCGGGCATGACTTTGTGGCGATGATGGCACTTACGGAGGTTCTGCATTCGCAGAGACGTGCCGCTGCCTGCAGCCTCGCATTTTTCGGGTTGCACTCGATCGGTGAGTAGCTCCCATCCGCTCGAAGGTGAGCTGAAAATAAAAAGTCCTTCGAAACCGCTCTTCTGAACTTATCACCTTCAACTGATATTGGTGCCATGGAACACAAATCAGCCAATACCGAGCGAATGACCGGCCCCAAACGCAAGCGAGACACTATACTAGAGGATGCCCCCAATCCAAAACGCAGAGAACTCTCTAGCGACCATGAAGCCCTAAAGGTTGAGGAAAAACAATCCACCTTCCTTGGCCTTCCACCAGAACTCCGCAACTCCATCTACGCCCTCGTCTTCACATTCGGAGACTGTAAACCATACAATCCCGTCCCAGCCTATCGTGGCCTCCACTCATGTCAATGCCGTGGCCAGACCCTCATGCGTGTCTGTCGCCAAACCCGCAAAGAAACACTCGCGCTCTTCTACCAGAATCACGAATTCCGCCTCTTGCTCAGCGATGATCACAAGCTTGCCGTTCAGACATGGCTGGACTCATTGGCCCCTGATGCTTTCAATCACATCAAGCGATTTCAATTTCGACAGAAGGAGAGACGGTACGAAGGGCAGTATTGGCGGTGGACCAATGTTTATGCAACTTTCGTGATTGGCGAGGCAGATGTGGAGGTTGCGGTCGTGGTTACGTCGGAGGCGACAGTCTCTCGTTCTACTCATGAGAAGGTCGAGATGGAGGCGTCCGAAGAGTTGGAGGCTTCTTTCAAGAAGGTTGCTGCGTCAATGGACAAAGTTGAAGGAAGGCCAGTTCTGACGAGAGCGAAGATGTTGGAGTTGCTGGAGGTTGTTGGGTGGAAACCATCAAAGTGAGCATCTTCTTGGGTCCTCGATCGTGTGCTCAATGCGGAACATCTATCCTACCCATCGCTGGCCGTTGGATAAACTCGAACAGTGGTCCCGAGCTTTGTCAAGACCATGAGTGACGAGATCACGAAGGCATACGCCTCGTTCCCGGAAATCGACGACGATGATTGATCAGAACCGAGCCTCAGCATTTATAGTGCTTCACATGTGTGAGATGGCTGGGATGGGTGCACCGGCATTTGAAACGAATACTCGGCCCGACAACACGAGTTGTTGCAGATGGAAGGCAGAGCCTCCAGCTTCCCTTTGACCCAACCTGTACAAGTACCGATGGCCCACATCATGCAACACGACTTCGACTGGAAGACCGCAACGCCGTCTACATAAGTGCACCATGTCTCTGAATGCAAAGAGTTGCGCAGGACTCTCCGATTTTCAAGAACCGTTCAACGTCAAGACACCACCACAATGCCTCAATCAACAGTGAAGCTGGCATCAGGCCACTCCATGCCTTTGGTCGGGTTTGGGCTCTGGAAAGTTCCAGCAGAAAGCGCAGCAGACACCGTCTATAACGTGAGTTCTGCCACCATCAGCAACGATACCGTGAAAGGCTGACGGTTACCAGGCCATCAAAGTCGGCTATCGTCTGTTTGATGGCGCCCACGACTATGCGAAGTAAGTCAGCCCTGTCCTTACTTTGTCCGTCCAGACTGACCTTCATTAGCGAGAAGGAGGCCGGTCAAGGCATCAATCGTGCGATCGATGAAGGCCTCGTCAAGCGAGAAGACATCTTTGTGACCACCAAACTGTGGAACAACTTCCATCGCAAGGAGCATGCTCTCCAGATGGCAAAGGCACAGAACGATGCCTGGGGCCTGGGTTACATCGATCTCTATCTCATCCACTTTCCGGTCGCTCTGAAATATGTCGATCCAAAGGATATCAGATATCCTGTAAGCTCACCCCTATTGCACTTGTCCGACTGTGGCTGACTTGGCACCCAAGGGCTGGTGGTTGGACAAGGACCACAAAGAGATTGAACTCGACAAAGTTCCCACCCAGGAGAGTTGGCAGGCTCTCGAAGAAGTCGTTGATGCCGGCATCGCCAAGTCCATTGGTATCTCGAATGCCCAAGCACAACTCCTCTACGACATCTCGACATACGCTCGCCACCCAATCTCATCCCTTCAGATCGAGCATCACCCATATCTTGTCCAACCCGAACTCATCGAGCTGGCCAAAGATCTCAGCATCATCGTCACAGCATACTCCTCGTTTGGACCCCAGTCATTCCTGGAGCTGCCACCAGCATTCCGCGAACGTGCGAAAGACACCCCTCTTCTCTGGGACGTTGAACCCGTGAAGAAAGCTACTGAGCGGACAGGCAAGACACCTGCGCAGGTATTGCTACGGTGGGCGACGCAGAGAGATATCGCCGTCATTCCAAAGTCGAACAATGTCAATCGGTTGCAGCAGAACCTCGAAGTTTCGGACTTCGATCTGACGAAGGAGGAGATCGAGGCGATTGCGAAGTTGGATAAGGGTTTGCGGTTCAATGATCCGGGGTTTTATCTGCATAAACCGTTGAGGATCTTTGCGTAGACGATGTAGCATCAAATACACAGACAAGTAATGTCAATCACCCCTTGTGGTCTCTTTGATGCCTGAGGCACCAAAAGCTCTCTCGGCAGGATCCGGATCCTTCCGAGCTTCGTCCTCGGAAGTCACAAGCGCCGGCCTAGAATAGTAGCGCGTGTGGGACTTCAACTCCAGCTCGCAGATCGCCAACAACATCATGGAACCCATCTCCGTCAAGCGCTTGGCCGTATCAAAGCAGCATGCCGCTGCGTTCAAATGGATGTTACAAATGTCGGTCTCGGAAGATACGCTGTGACTTGACCCGACCAGGCTGCCAGCGATGCGCCATACATGGAGTCAAATGCCCAGGCTACAGGACCGAGAACCCTGGCGATATCGAATTTCGAGATCAGACGGGCCTCGTCTGGCAACGAGCGAAGGACAATGACGACTTGAAAACCGGACATGTCTCTAAACCACTGGATCTGAGCCATGATCCTTCCCCCGGCTCAAGCTCGTCCGAAGATTCGCTGATCTCGGCCCATCAGAATCAACTGGGAAGACTGCAGAGTCCGGCTGCGAATCGGGCCCAGCTTTACAGCGCCTTCATGGACACCTATATTCCTCAGAACTTTCTGCCAGAAGAGTCAGTGTTCAAAGATGCTCATTTTGGGTGGCTGGGCATGGCGGTGTCCATTTCTGAGCCGAAGCCAGCCTTGAAGCACGCACTCGATGCTATCAGTCTGGTTCAGATGGGCAGCATGCTAAATGATGAGCAACTGTTGCGCAAATCAGTGGAGTCATATACTCTGGGACTAAGGAGCCTGGCGCATGCTCTCTCCAATCCCAAAAACGTGTATGCCGATGACATCATGGCCGCCTCCTCGGTCCTATGCCAATGTGAAATGTATAATGAGATCAAGCAACATGGCCAAGGCTGGCTCGGCCATCTTCAAGGCCTGCAGAAGATCATAACCGCTCGTGGGCCGCGCGCTTTGAACAGCCAACTTGCGCGTATGCTCTTCTATCAATCGACGCGGACTTCCTTGGCGAGCTCTCTTTTATCACGCAAGACATCATACTACTCCGCCCCAAAATGGCTGGCTGCGCAGGTCAAAGTCGATCTCCACGAGGACTACAGCGACTCTTATCGATCAGGCCAGCAGATACCCGGGCTCTTGGAACGCTGCGACAACCTCGATGTGGACTCGCCTCACATAATGGATGATATTGAGGATCTGCTATACGATTGCGAGACATTGCTATCCGGTATGAAGGCTGAAGTGGCAATGCTGAGCTCTCGGACGGTTAAAAATGGCAAAGCCTGTTTCACGTTGGCTGACATCACGAACTTCACGGCTTTCACGACTCTTGTGCAAGATCGAACGCTCGACCGGGCGTATTGGTTCTCCAGCTATCTCAACTGCTACCTGTACTCACAATACTGGCTGAGGATGTTTCTCCTGAGAGGCTGCACACAGCAGGTGCATTCTCTTCGACAGCAGGTGGTGCCAGGTTGGAACCCGGAAAAGGAGGCCGCGGTCTCTGAAACAGAGGTACTCGGATACGTCATGAACTTGTGCCGGTGTATTCCATATTTGGTCGAGCCGTCGAACTGCACCATTGGGTGCATCTGTTCTTTCTTCCCTGTCCATATTGCCACACAGTATTTTCGGGACCACGGACATTGGCAGTGGGTTGAATGGGCGCGCTGCGTACGAAATGCCATTTTCAGCAAAGGGTTCAGCATACCTGTGAATTATGACGATGGGCCTTACGGTGATCGAATAACCGAAAGGGATCAAGACATCGAACGTCGCTTCAACTGGATCGACGACAACAGCAATTGCATGCCTTCTGGGCCTTTTCGATATGCTTCTTCAGAAGCCACTTGAGACGTTTTGCCAGTTTCGACGACTCGGGAAGCTCTGCGCGGCTCCTTTATGCATCGAAGACTTGCTGAGAGTTTGATTGACGTTTGCGTCTTGCCACGCTACGTCAAAGTCACCTTCGCTGCCGACAATGTTGGATCAGGCGTTCTGGCTGGTCACCGCTGGTCTATCGAGTTACTGACGGATCCTGCGGTCCGTCATACCGGAACGTAATTGTTGCCGTGCCGTGGAGTCTACGTCGGGGCTGAGAGGAACTCGAACGTGGTTGAGGACTCTGTCACTCAGTGAAGAGCGAAGCCTTTGAGACGGGCTGCGTGCCTTCTCCATGCGTTCGTGTGTGAGCGTGGCAACGAGAAGTCGCACGACTCGCCCAGACAGCGTCGCTGCGAGTGTCATATCCGCACGACCCGCTGCCAGTAGCCCCTGTCGGAACGTCAAGTCGGTCGTGTCGACTGTGCCATCTCTGTTGCACTTTGGATTCAATATACTCAAAGTACCCTCTTTCCTCGACGAACAACTCGATGGCGAGTCTTCTTGAGACAAATTTGGCTTCTGGAAGACACCGCCAGCCTGGCTCGTATGTTAAGCTCAATTGCTTGAGTCGCTCGAAACAAAGTCAAATTATCATACAGCCAACGCTTGTTGATTGCGCAAGATGGGTTCTTGGACAAGCTTGGGGCTTCGAAAGTGATCACCTTGTTTCAATGTCCCTTGGATGTGCCTGCAGTGTTGACGACATTGTTCTTCCCCAGCATCGAACTTCGCCGCATCTCACAATGCATTACCGCTCTCACCCACTCGCGACGTTTCGAAAACCTGATGTGTCTTCGACTTGTAACATTCGCAACGTTCATCTCTGCTCACCGAAGCTGGTCGTTCTGTTCGCAAGTCGATATGCTTGCTATCCAAGGATATTCCACTGCATCCATGGCCTGCCTGCAATCAACTATAACGATGAAGATCAATTACGATTTGCAGCACGGAACGGACGCAGCAGACGACAGCACGAAGTCTCTGAGGAAAGTTGTGCTCAACGGAAAGGTTCGTCAAGGCGAGAACGCCGCGGCGTCCGCTTTGCGATGGATATATAAGACCGAAGAATAGCAGCTTGAACACCTTCGATCCAGCAGAGAGCCAGCCTACTCCCAAACTACAGCACCAGGCACTACATACAGTCTCTTCCCCAGTCTTCAGCAACAACAGTCAACATGCAGTTCAAGACCATTGCAGCTATCCTCCTCGGCGTCACCGCCACCGGTGCTCTGGCAGGCCCGGTCGCCCAGGTACGTTTTCCTAATGTGGTCGTATAGTATTACCAGCAGAACACTGATCTCTTTCTAGCCTGACGTCGCCATCCAAGCCCGTGCCGACCAGGCTCAGCAGAACCAGCAAGCCGGCCAGGCCCAACAGGCAGGCCAGGCGAAGCAAGCTGGCCAAGCAAAGGCTGGCAAGCAGGACTATGATCCAGAGGACTATGGTGCGTAGCAATGTCCAAGTCGATGCAATGCAGCCATCTGATCTTTGTGCTCCCAGACGACGACGACTACAACAACTACGGAGACCGCTACCAGCAAGGCGGCCTTGACCCGTACTCGCGCAATGGCTACGGCAACGGGTACCACAATAACAATAACCGCTGGGGCAACCGCTGGGGAAGCAATGGCCACGGAAACAACAGGTACAACAATGGCTACAACTACGGCCGTGAGTTAACGTGTGACTCCGTCAGCTGTTCAGTTCATACTGATTGAATAATCAGGCCCCTACCGCGGCAACCAGGGTGGATACGGCCGAGGTGGCCAAGGCCATGGTGGCTATGGTCAACAGGAGTAAGTATCGAGCGCTTTTGAGCCCCTGTAGACTTTGCTAATGCAGGATTCAGCCACTGCCCACTTCAGTCTTGCTACGCTCCTAACGGATGCAATGGCTGGAACGGATTTTGCGTTGGTGGTAAGTACTACACTCTAACATCTGCCCGCCCCCCCATGCCATCAGGTTTCGCCTTTTTGCTGAACACACGGCATACTGATCACTTTCACAGGCATCAACGCTGGCTGCCCTTGCTTTGAGTAAGCATCTCACAACAGTCCTGGGCAATGACAAGGGACTACTTTGTCGAGTCTCGTACCTCTTCTGTCCCGCTCTGGCAATGGTCTTCGGATAGTACGTTCTTTTAGGCTGGCTCCTATTGTCTTCTCTACTGTCTTTTCCATGAGTGGCTTAGATAATACCAAAATCATCTGTCAGCGCTGCTCTCATGGCTTTCCAACCTCTCTGTCACGAACCATGCTCAACAACTTTACTACTCTCCGTGAGAATAGCAATGTCCCTCTGCATGCTAGTATACATGTGGTCCCTGTTTAGGCTAAAAGACGGCGATCTCGGGCTTGGCATTGGTGCAGATCGCCTCGCCCGCGCTATCTGAACCTCACCCCTCCGCACCGGCTATCTGCAAGTCTATGCCAAGAACGAGGGCGAAGATGCTGTGCGGCCGGCCGTCTTGTTCTGGAGATAGGCCAACAATTCACAGAAGACATTCAGAGCATCGACCCAGCGACTGAGTATCAACAAAGCCTCGCCGCCACCGACTCTTCTGTTGTTTGACTGCCACATTCCTTCGCTCTCTGAGCGCCTCGCCACCACTAACATGGGCATCTTGCACAAGATACGAGTGGCCGTCTGGGGCAAACCACCTCCGACAAAAGCTGAATCGAGACTCTTGCTCAAAATTGATTTCTTTATCTTGACGTATGTCTGCTTGATGTACTGGGTCAACTACTTGTGCGTATACTTAAGAAGCCACTTCGTCTCGTATTCAAGACATTCGCTAACGTCTCTCAGGGACCGCGCAAATCTGAACAATGCCTACGTCTCTGGCGCGAAGGAAGATCTTGGCTTCAAGGGCACCCAACTCAACCAGATCAATACAATTTTCTACGGCGGCTACATGGCTGGCATGATCCCGTCTAACCTGATCATGCAAAAGGTCCCGCCCAGGATCTGGTTGCCGACGACCTGTCTCTGCTGGGGATTTCTGACGCTGGGGACGGGCTTCACGCAACACCCATGGCAGATTATGGTGATCCGTTTCTTCCAGGGCTTCTTTGAAGCCAGTTGCTTTGTCGGCACTCAGTGGATTTTGGGCTCATGGTTCAAGCCTGCGGAGATTGGGAAGAGGACGGCGATTTTCACGAGTTCGGGACTTGCTGGAACGCTGTTCTCGGGCATCATGCAAGGGTCGATTTACACGAACCTGGATGGAGTCTCTGGTCTTGCTGGATGGAGATGGCTGTTTGTGATAGACTTTCTGATCACTTTCCCTGTTGCGATTTATGGGTTCTTGGTCTTCCCCGATACGCCGTCGAGTACACGCGCAAAGTATTTGACTGGAGCGGAAAAGACGCTGGCTATAGAGCGGCTACCCGAAGTGGACAAGCAGCGAGGTGTCCTGGGCTGGAGTCTGATCCGCCGTGTCGTCCTTTCATGGCATTGGTGGGCCTTCGTTCTTCTTTGGATTGCGGGCTCGAACACAGAGATGTACTCCAGCAACGCCATCATGCAGCTCTGGCTCAAGAGCACAGGAGACTACACGGTCCAACAAGTCAACTATATCCCGTCGTCCGTCAGCGGGTTGGGAATCGTTGCGACACTGATCCTGGGATGGTATAGCGACTACAATACTCGCAACCGCTGGCACGTCGGCATCTTCCTCTCATTCACAGCAATCATCTCCGGTGCTTTGATGCTGTCTCCACCCACTCGAGCCGCCAAATTCGCAGCCTTGATCCTGAACGGCTGCCAATATGCCGGCCAGACCGTCTTCTTCGCGTGGGCGAACGATCTTACGAGAAAAGACGACGCCATGCGCTCCATCGTTATCGCCTCGATGAACATGTTCAGCGTCGCGGTGTATCTTTTCTGGAGCTTGCTGTTCTACAACACCACACAGGCGCCGGACTGGTATGAGGGTAACTGGGCGATGATTGCTATGGGGTGTTTCTTGTTTGTCGTTACGATCGTCTGTTATCTGCTGCAGCGCAGGCAAGAGAAGCAAGAGGCCATGGAGGACAACAGTTGGGGTTCTCCGATTGAGAAGATTGAACTTGATGGTGTGAAGGCTTGAGCGATTCCGTGTCTCAATATCGATGTCGCTGCGGGATTACCTTCCATAAAATGCTGATGGACGGGCCGTGCCACCTAATCGGCTCCAAGGCACAAACCGCAGCCTCAATGAAACTCTTGTATGCCGTAGAACATGTGGTAGGCGTACGAAGTCCACCTCCCATCTTCGTGCCTTCTCCAACAGGACAAGATTGTCCCTGCCCGCCGAGTCTCCTCTAGAAACCCAGTGAGGTTTAAGTGCAGCAGAACCGTGGCCTTATCCAGCCGCTCATCCACAATCGCCGAACTGTTCGTAATGGAGACATGGAGTCCAGGGCTCAAATCTGCGACATCCTTGTATCCGTCTACAAAGCCTTGCGGCCCCTTTAGCATCCTGCCATGCAATTCAATGTGGATATCGGGATCCAGGACATCCTGGTAAGCTGTACTATCGTATTGCCGGCCGTTCAAGCGATCCAGAAGTGATTTGTTGAGACTTATGAGGAGATGGCCAGTAGACTCGGACAGCATCTTCGCTACGCTCAGGGCGTCTTCATCTTTTTGTTTTCCCAACTTGTCGGCCATTGCGATACAGTGTTAGGATCGTCTTCTTTCGGTCAACGTTCTTCTGAGCTGACACATTCATGGCCGGGATGCTGGCTTCACAGTCATTCTGTGGGACGTCTTGGAGAGAATAAGAGGCCCTCGGTCTCGTCTCTGAATTGAGCAGTTTCGCTTGCTTGATAACTACTTCCTCCTGAGCTTGTCAGACTCGGTTTCCACGGTAATAAACTTCTGAGATTATGATGGTTGGCAGTAGGGCTGAAGGCTGAACAACTGAACGGGCGAAGGATCCAAACCCAATCCCCTTCTCGCCACCAGCAGGTGCAGCCGAGGTCCAGACCGTGAGATGCGCCTGAGATGCGCGCTCTACACGCAACAACAGCTATATGCAGATACACGTCTTCATGCTAAATACTCATCAACAGCGTAACAAGGCCCCAAAATGCGTGCACGATTCAAGCCTCCTGCAATGCCGCGAGAGGATCTGCTCGGGGCTGATCGGGGAAGTCCGACCATGTATGTGATCAAGCAAACCAGTGAGGAATGCCGCCTCGAACCTGAGAAGGAGTCATGCGAGGCGGAAGACGAAACAGGAGTGCCTTGCGCGCTGTGGGAGGGAGGCCATGAAGCAAGAAACAAACGAGATGATTCCAACTCGAGATGGGCTTTGATCGCTCGGAACGAATTCCATCGACCAACTGGGCCTGCGTTTGTATCACCATCTGGATCTGTATCAATCACGATAGCCTCTCCCGTTGCGTACCGGCTACAATTCAGAACACGATCATGCGACATCTGGTTCCCACAGAAGCTTGTCAGTGGAATGGAGGCAGCTTTCGGCTTCATGATGATGTCAATGCATACTTGCCCGGCACTGGTCGTGGCACTGGATGCATCTTCGCTGTGCCATCTCGGTCAGGAGTTTGGCGACCCGAGACTCTTCAAAGCAGGCTTGGGCATGCACACGACTGCGCTTAGCCTTCTCAGAAAGGAACTTGAAAATAGCGCAGATCGGTTGAACAGAGCTCATGTGGGCACTATCGTCACGCTGCAAATCACTGAGGCATTCAGGACCATGGACTTTGCCGGCGAGGGCTGGCTACATCATTCGAAGGGTCTCACTGCGTTGCTTGACAACTTAGACGATGATATGAAGGCAGACCCAAACGCTCCCGGGTGGCCTGAACTTGTTGGTTGCTCTTTCTATTTGTTCCACTTCTGGTCCGGTATCGCTGCAAGGAGGCGAATTAGATCATTCGGTCAAAGCGGTGGCACTGCTCTGATTTCGATTGCAGAGCAAGTGCCGGAGGCTCTGAAAAAAGCAGACGCAGCCTGCGAGAAGGGGGCTCAATTGTCATTGGAAGAAGGACTCCGAGTAATCAACATGCTGAGTACGATCGAACATGAGCTGGAAAGCTGGACCAAATTCTGGAATCCATGCATGCGAAGCGGTCCATTTCACATTGTCAACTCTACGAAGCTCTTCCACTTCCAACCAGCCAAGGGCAAGCGCTCGAAGAACCCTTTCCCATTGAGCATGGAGTTCAGAACTTTCTTTGACGCTCTCGACCACGCTGTCTGCACCGCAAGCTTGCTGGTCGTTAGGGAAGCCATGATTGACACCTGCCAAACACT
This sequence comes from Zasmidium cellare ATCC 36951, assembly GCF_010093935.1. Classification (NCBI taxonomy): domain Eukaryota; kingdom Fungi; phylum Ascomycota; class Dothideomycetes; order Mycosphaerellales; family Mycosphaerellaceae; genus Zasmidium; species Zasmidium cellare. The sequence continues at coordinate 364,721 of NW_022986974.1, forward strand.
CTTGAAGGGACCACATGAGATCTCTTCAAGTTTTGGCAAGCGGATTGGTGCCCTCAAGGCCGCTGCACATAGCTGCGCCGACAGCCTATGCATGGCAATACCATACTTCCTGTTACCTTCTAACGGCCAGTATGGGCACGTCATAGCCTCGCATCCTCTCGTGTGGCACAGAGGTGGTATGTGCGTTTGCAGAAGGAACACATCGAAGCTGTGTCGGAAAAGCTGCACTGGTGTGCTCAAGCTGGCAAACGAATTCGACAACGAGGACTGCGTACCCTGTGATGAGGAGTCAACGCGATAGGCACCTCTCTGTGCTTCTAACCGTACGGCAGCTATCATACTTGAGCAGGCTTACTGTTTCGTACGGAACAATTAAGCTGATTCAAGTTGCCCTCTTTGCAGGAGAACCAGGAAGAGCACGACCGGCAAGCTCGGAATCGATTATATCCAAACTTGAAGGTTTTCAGAGGCAGAACGCTGGCCTGGTAATGTCCTAGCGTCATGATTGTGCTGGAAACTTGGCTCCAGCCCCTGGCTCACCAATACCGCTTCAGCTTTTGCTTACCAGCTGGACGACATTCCGCTTACGACTCGACATACATTCAATATGAGCTCGACGATCTCTGGTGTACTACGCTCTGCAACACATTCAGTTGATCAAACTATGGAGCAGAAACTCAACGACCCGCACGGAAAATGGTCAGGGGCAGCATCAAAAAGGACATGGCGTCCGCGCGTTTCCTCCTGCTCCGTCCTCTTACCTTTGCACAATCACCATGTCTCTGCCCAAGAGCGTTCTTGTCAGCCTTTTGGCTGCCTTCGTTGCAGACGCCGCACCCCAGATTGGCGTTCCCAAGCCTGTGAGCAGACTTGCACATATTGCAACGACAAGGCACTGACAATTTGACAGCCCGTTGATCCTCTGGTCAAGACTATTTTCACAAACCTGCCATCATCTCTTCCTACCGATGTGAAGACATCCTCGGCCATCATTGACGGTGCTACGCGAGCAATCATCATTCCTGCTACGCTGCCCACTACCACACCACAGGTTGTTCAAGACGCCAGCAAGACTGCTGCAAATGTCGTACAGACCGTCACCGCTTTCCTGGCTGATCCAGTTCCGTCGAAGACAGGTAAGCGAGTCCCCGTAAGTCAAGAATACTACTGACGTGATCTCACAGTCAATCTCTCAGCAAGCGCCTCAATTGCTACTACTGCGTCCGTTTCACCACCTCCTATCATCAACAATGCTTCGGTTCCTGTCCTGTCCGGCACGCAAACAGTGGGTGTCACCTCAATTGGTGACCAAGCGACCAAGGTTATCGAGTCACTCATTGCAACTGCTTCACCGCCAGGTCCAGGTGCTGTCGTCCACGATGCTGCTCTGAGCACCTGCGGCATACTTGGCGCCGAGTACAACGATGGCGATCAAATTACGTCTGGAGATAACACGTACACGGTCCACTGCAGCCAAGACAACGGGCAGGGTGCATTTGCAATCCAGTTCGTGGCTTGGGGTGGCTTCAACGCTTGCCCGGCTGCTTGTGACAACACCCCTGGATGCACAGGCTTCACCTTCGTTGGAGAGGAAACCGGCTTCTGCTACTTGAAGAGCGCCGAAGGCACGTACTTGCCTGCTTTCAGATTCATCACTTCTGCTTTCAAGAAGAGGGCCCCCCTGGTGGAATTTCCAGCTCGGCCTCCAGCCGCGCTCCAAGCTCTTCTCCAACTTCCAGTGCTAGCGGAACTCCCAGCTCGTCCACCAGCAGTGCTCCAAGCTCTTCCCCAACCTCCAGCACTGGGCAGTCTTGCAGCCAGCTTGGCAAGACCTACGTTGACAGCAAGAACCAGACCTACACCATTGCCTGCAAGACTGATCTTCCTGGCAATGATATCGGTGCTGTTCAGGCCTCATCCTTCACCGAATGCTTCGATGCGTGTGCCAAGAAGGACGGCTGCGTCGCGTTCTCCTTTCTCGGTGGCAGCGGCTCGGACCCTTGCTATCTCAAGAACAGCGCAGTAGCCAGTGCGTCGAATCCCAACAATGCCGACTCTGCGTACCTTCCAAGCGCTCGACCCTCGCAGACGTCACAAGCCGGACAGAGCCCATCTTCGAGTGGCAGTTCTAGTGCAGCGCCCACCGCCATAGCAGCTGGATCTTGCGAGGCCCTCGCCAAGGGCAGTGGTCCCAGCCAGTTTACCGATGAATTTGGCTCACTGTACAAAATCACTTGCAAGCACGACATCCCAGGTGGCAACCTCAAGGCTGTCACCAGCCCGACATTCCAAGACTGCTTTGCCCAGTGCGATCAGACCCTCAACTGTGTGGGCTTCTCTTGGCTTAACGGTTACTGCTACCTCAAGACATTCCAGCAGAACTCCATCTCCGAGTCCCCGGCTGATGTCGCCGTCAAGGTCCGCGCTGGACCAGGTGTGCCTGGGACGGTCACTGGTGGAGTTGGCAACAGCTGTGCCACCATCACCATGCCACAGATCTCTGCCACGTCTGTCGTTCCAACCCCTTTGGTCTCAGCTGGCGCATCTTGCAAGCAGCTCCCACCTCAGGTCGGCCTTTACAAAGTCACTTGTGGTTATGATGCGAATGGTGGCGATCTTTCGCTGGCTCAGGCCAACTCCTTCTCGGCTTGTGTCCCACTCTGCGACACCATGCCAAAGTGTATCGGCTTTGCGTGTGTTGGTGGCTCAGGAGCAGGTATCTGTTACTTCAAGCAGGAGCACAAGCCAGAGGGCGCCAACTCTGCTGTCGACATTGCTTTCAAGCCATCTGTCGATGCCACTTCCGCCATCGCTACGCCGACCGGACTTGTTACCTCTGTCATCACGGCAGTTCCATCTGTCAGCACAACCATCCTCAATGGCGGCGGTGGTATTCCATTCACCAACGCCCCAAGCTCGAGCAAGGCCAGCACATCTTCTTCTTCTGCATCTTCCCCAGCATCGAGCTCCACCTCTACTTCGACCAGCACCAAGAGCTCCAGCACAACTGCTGCTCAGACACGCGCTCCGTCGACTGCGACCATAGAGCCCACCAGACCAGTCGTGCCAATCTGGCCGATAATCGTCGATCCCGATGCTAAGCCGGAACCCACCACCACGAAGAAGAAGGCAGAGAAGCCAAAGGAGACCCCAAAACCAAAGAAGCCCGTGCCATCCACGACCACCGGCGACGGAGTCTTTGAGCCCTCGATGACGCCCAAGGCGCCTCTCCTGAACCCAGGCTGGCCCATTCCAGATCAAAACGATTGGGGCAGCAGCTGTGATGAGTTGCTCGAGAAAAATCCCTTCAAGCTCGTGACTGAAGTCATCCGCGGCAGGCAGTCACTTGGTGAGTTCTACGTCCAAACACCGCTCGGCGAGAACAGTGCCGCGCCGAACAACCCAGGTCATGGCGCGAAAACCGCCGTGGTCGGCCGCAACGTCGTTCACGCTGCGAGCTTCGCTTGGGCCCGTGGAGACACGCTCGCTATGATCAACAACGTTGACAGTGTGACTAGGTGCTATCATCCGGGTTTCTCGCTCATGCCGCCGAAGGTTGGGTTCGGAGAAGTCTCTTTCATTCCACAGTGGGGTTCAGAAGGCGCTTCTCTCTCCAGACACACTGGTATCTCGTTTGATTTGCACGGTGCTCATGAGTTCGGTGGATGGAGAGTCTGCGAGGGCGATCAGCAACTCAAGTGGATTGTTGCTGGGGAGTCGCTCGATGAGGGGAGGTGTGCTGAGGTGATGCTCAAGCCGGAGGGTATGTGTGAGGGCGAGAATTGGGTTGAGGGTTGATTCTGTTGATAACAGTAAGAAGAACACAACATTGCTTGGAGCTGATGGCACTTGTCCGCCTTGCTTGAGGTTGCCGTTGGCAATCTACATTAGGTAGTTGTTGGGTCTGGGGAAAGTCATTACTTCTTTCTCCAAGTCATTGCTTCTTTCCTCACTCTCTGTTATTGGCTGTGCCGCGCTTGCTTCCATGTGAGATCAGTAAGTGATGGAAGGCGACGTCGAGTCTTGTGTTGTCTTCCTGGCTTTGCTTTCGTCTCCACCACATCATCAGAACAAACGTCACATCCGTACAGCAGAATATCCGCGAGCAAAGCCACCACCCAATACGACAATCCTCGCAATGCAGACATTCCATCCCATCATCAAAAGGTCAACACCATGGACAAGAACACCGTCACCATAGTCAAGCCCTCCACGACCCCATTGGCAACCGGATTTCTGGACAGCTGCGAATGGAGCGATGCTTTGCCACTTCTCATCCTCGGCTGCACGGTCGGAATCCTCATAGGGATCGGCCTTACATGTCTGCTACAGTACTCTCTGGAATCGAAGCATACCGGCCAACCAGAGCACACCGACGAATCAAAGCATACCGGCGGACCAAAGCACACAGGCGAGCCAAAGCATACACGCAGCCAGATACCTTTCTCATCCTGCCTTGAATTCAATATGTCGTCCTGACAAGATATCCACAGTCCGGCTTGCCGACAGAGGAAGACATGAAGTTCTCAGCATCACATGTTTAGCCGATTCACTCACCTTGCGGCTGAGACTGGGATCGGCGATCTCGTCACGGAAGAATGTCGGCAAGATATGCTTGTTTCAGCGGCTGAGCAAGAAGGAAAATGGCTTCTTTGTGTGGAGGGAGGAAAGCAGATACCTATGGATACGGATGGCTGAGGGAAGTTTGGTTTTTGGGAGACCTGTGTCGACATGGCATATCGATGTATGGTGGAATAATGGGGCTCAATGATAGCGATAATGCAGGTAATTCCTAATGCAGGAAATGAGTGGCGTTCTGTTTTTGTGGAGAGATGTGATTATCAGTAGGACGAACATCATTGTGACCGCATCTCGCTCCTTCGCGTTCATCCTCCTTCTCCAGCTCAAAGTGGAAGATCCCATCCCCATTGCTCGCGAGCTGTCAGAGCAATCGAGATCACTGTTCGGAGTCTAGTCTTGTGAGAAATCGGAGGGATAACGGTGCAATGTTGTTCTTTCCATTTCGTTCACTTTGAGCGAGATGGCTGGAAGAGCTCGTAGGCACTACTGCCATGTGCTGAATAAGGTCATATCGTCTCCTGGCAGCGAGCCTCGTCCAAGCAAACGTGATCGGCCCCGAAGCATCGTGAACCTCCGTCGTTCCGGTCAAAGTGGAACGCATGGTATCGCCAAATCATCAAATCATCCCCCCCCCCCCCCCCCCCCATTTCTACAGCAACCAAGCCGAGAGTGTTACTTGGGATTGCTCAGACGGCATGCGAACACTGGGGATGAATGTTATATTTTGCGCCAACCAAGGAGGCTAGGTATAGACGAGAAAGAGAAATCTTTGCCGTAGGGCAGAGCTTAGTCTTGATCTCAAAGTGCACCGCATGGCATCGTCAGATCATCCCCCCGATTTTTAGAGCAACTAAGCCCGGAGTATTGCTCTGGACTGCTTAGATGGCATGCGAACGCTGGGGATGAATGTTCCACCTTGTGCAGGAGAGAGAATTTTTTACCGTACGGGAAACGTAGTCTTGATCTTGGGAGCCGTATCTTGTTGATGGTGTCGTTGCAGGCCTTGCAGCTCGCCAATGGCATGGCTATAGACGCCTCTATGCCGCGGAACGCGCTCGTCCCCCTGTATAGCACACCCGTGACGAGGAGGTGGTGATCGGGTCGGGAAGCTGCAATCAGAGGTGAAGTGCCCAAATCAGGGCTCGGTACGGGCCGCAATGACCAAGCGATTGACGTAGCGGCATTTGTTTGGTGTGGACGACAGCCCAGTCGAGTCTCCAACCCGCATCCAAGCACCAAGCACGCATTCGCAGCAACATAGGACCACCGTGGCCTGATCCCCAGTCGCAATCGCAACCTTCACCGTCCTATCATCCGGGTTCTACCTCCCCTGCCGACCGCGGAGTGAAGCAGCGCAAAGCCGACTCTCTGTGAAACCGCTACCTTTCTCCGACTGAACATCAAAGACCGAGCCACCAACACAACCATTCACTCATAGTCTTTGTGTCCTACAATGGGACAAGAGTGAGAAGGAGCCAATTCCTTTCAGCGTTGCCTGGGCCAAATAAGACACCCGCCCGTACATATTGCTCATCCACCGCCCTCCTCCGCCCTTCCACCTTCGTTATCAGACGAGTCTAGGGCATCAGCGACCCTCGAACCGCTTCCCACACCCTCCACCGGACACCTGCAGAGCCTTGCGTTGGCCCGATTCACACCATGCAGCAGTCCGCTCCGTCGCGCAAACGCCCCGCCCCAGGCGCGGAGCCTCTCATGCAGCAGCCGCAATATCAACAATACCAGCAGATACCGGACAACCCGGACTTCTCCAACTTCGATTTCAACACGTTTCCTACAGACCAAACGTACGCCGATCCTTCTCTTACCGATGCCAACAACTTCTCCTTCAACACCTCCCAACCGCCGACATATGGTAGCAACATTGCGCCGGCACCTTCAACCGATCTTGTGAGACGCGCGAGGAATCAGCAGCTTGCGCCGCAGCCTGGATATCAAGAGCAGTGGAATGGTGGGATGGGGGCCAACAGTACGAACCCAGAGGACGATGACTTGGAGGAGTTGAAAAGAAGAGCAGAGATTGCAAAGAATGAGGCGCGCGGGAAGAGAAAACAAATCCCGCCGTTTGTGCAGAAGTTGAGCAGGTAAGCAATGCATCCGAATCTTCTGTGACGTTCTATCCCCCGGGGTCGTTGATAGACTACCATGCCATCTTGCGATATAGTAGCATGGGCGGAGATGAAGGACTGGGGATAGACCGCACTTTCCTTAGGTCCATCTCATGATCTGCTAACACATACCATAGCTTTCTCGATCACGCCAACACGGATCTCATTCGGTGGTCGGACGACGGCAAATCATTCATCGTGCTGGACGAAGACGAATTCGCTCGAAAATTGATCCCCGAACTCTTCAAACATAACAACTACGCATCATTCGTTCGCCAGCTGAACATGTACGGCTTCCACAAGACAGTCAACATCACAGACGGTTCGCTTCGACAGTCAGAAAAGGCTCGCAAAGGCGTGAAGCCACCCAGCATGTACTCTCACCCATACTTTCGCCGAGGCCAGCCAGATCTGCTTTGGCTTATCCAGAAGCCGTCGAGCAAGTCAAGCGCGAAGAGGAAGAGGGACGGAAACATCAAAGACGGGTTTGACAGTGACGATGAGAGGCAGTTTTCGCCCGGTCCAGACGGCCGACCTCATGAGTTGGGCATGACTGGTGGACATGGTGGTGATGTTACTCAGATGCCGCGAGGTGAGCTTGCATCTGTGAAACAGGAGCTTAAGAAGCTTCAGCAACAACAGAACATCATCTCGCGGATGATTGGGCAGCTGAAAGAGCAGAATGACCAGTTCTACAGACAAGCAACTGCATTCCAGGCTCTGCACGACCGCCACGAGAACTCCATCAACGCCATCTTGACTTTCCTGGCGACATTCTACAATCGCAGCTTGGATGGACATTCTGGTCAAAATCTGGTCAACATGTTCAACAACCAAGGAGGTCAGAACAACCAGCAGCAGAGTGGTGTGGTTGAAGAGTACAACGACAACGGGGCAGAGAATAGTCAGCAGGTGCAGAAGTATGTCAAGCGACCACAGCTGCTCTTGACAGATTCTGCTTCACAAGCAGCTGGCAATGTCACGACACAACCAAATTCAGCACGGGCATCGGTCACCCCGCCAGAGGATGCCTCCACTCCCAACCTCAAGCGTGATAGCACATCAAGTGCGCCGCCCCAACGTCCAGCAAGTGTTACTGCTGGGAGAAATACCGCCAGTCCAGTGGTGAAGACGGATGCACAGACTCCCGATGTTCTGCACCAAGTGCCCGAGAACGACCAGATACTGAGCCTCATCAACAACGTCAACGCCACTACTGCCCCGTCAGACAGTTCAGCACCGGCTTACGACTTCTCTGCCGCCCTGAACCATTACCAGAACGCCAATGGAAACGCACCGCTGACAGCGAATCAGAGAGACGACATGCTTCAGATGATCGCCAACCATCAAGGCGCTGATGCATCCAACAACAACAACGCCTTGACGATGCCTAACATGCCACCGACGGGCTTCAACCTCGACGAATTCGAGCGTCGTAACAAGGAGATTGAGAATCTCCAGGATTTCCAAAAGCGTCACGACGAAGCCATCAATCGAGTTGAGAAGCGACTTGGTCAGTTCTCTCCTTCAGGATCCATCTCGGGTGCATCTGGTTTGTACAACGGCGGTTCTGGCTTTGACGGCAACTTCACCATACCCGAAGACCTCAACTTCCAAGATTATCTCAACGACGACACGGACTTGCGGTATGCTGATGACAACCCGGATATGTTTTCGTACAATTTGGACGGTACCGGCGGGGTAGACACTACTGGACAGGATATGTTCGGTACGACAGACGGAGCGACGACGAACGAGTACCTGGCGCCAGATACTGGAGCTGGAACAGTGGAGAGCTTGAGCAGTGAGGCGACCAGTCCAGCAGCCACTGGTCAGGTGGAAGGAGAATTGGACGGAGGAGAGCAAGAGCCTGGCACGCCCAACAAGAGACAGCGGAGGTCGTAGGAAGCCAAACAGCCTTTTCGCAATTCCTTCCCCGTCACGTCCATAACGAGTCTACGACCTACGACCTGTTTTCGCTATGAAGTGCGTTTTCGTTGCGTATCGAGATGCAGCGAGGATACGGCGTACTTTGGGCTTTGGTTTATTTCGTATTACGACCCTCCAAGACAATACAGGTGGAAGAGGAAGAAAAGTATCAAGATGATGGACTTCTTGAGTTGAGTTTGTGGATACCCCCAGCGCTGCTAGTACGTATGGAAAGCAGACAGTTTCTTTTCGCTTTCGATTTCCCATCACCGTTGTGGGATCTCATTGTTCCCTTCGCTCGTTGGTTGTCTCACCTTCCTTGACACATGACTACGACTTGGGTCAGGTCATCCCCTCCATCACAGCTTGATGAAATATGTTGCGCATTGGTCATGGGTACTGCTGGAGAAGGCATTGGTGGGATGGATGCCAGAAATTCGGTCGATGCAAAAGTATGCACCAAAAGGGTGCCTATGGCGAAGCTGGTAAGCAATATCATCAACAACCTCACGTCTTGATGTCTTGGCCACGAAATGATGCCTCCCACAGAGCAATTTCGTCGACACGTTGCCTTTTGCCCAGACAAAAGGCACAAGGTCAGCCTTCATGCCGTCCAACTCTGCCCTGGCCGACCATTCTCTCTCTCGCAGATCGAACTGTCGTTTCGCTCCCGAACGCAATAGCACAGCTCATCGTCATCACCATCATCACCACCATCATCGCCAACGTCGACGGTAAAGCTTCGTGAAAATGGAAGGAAGAAGCCTCCAAGAACAATATCGCGAGGTCCTCCTACAATCCCTCGCCGACATAATGGCGGCCAACAAGACCAAAACCACCATGCTCCCGCAACCGACGGAAGCGCCTCCTCTCCCCCTGACGCAAGTCTGCAAGTTCCTCACCTCCCTCTCCCCTCTGACCATGACCTGGCTCCTCACCTGCACGGCCTTGCTCTCCACCTTCGCCCTCCCACCGCCACCGACGAAACCCGAGCGCAGGAAACTCGAACGCGCCCTCGCCAAAGCGAGACACGAGCGGAGGTTTCGCGATGTCGAGGTCCTTCAGCGGGTCGTCGGGGATCTCTGGCCGGAGTGGTTCGATGATTTGAGGCGGAATGAGTGGGTTTGTGGTCTGGTTTCTGTCGGACTGGCGCTCAGTGCTGTCTTCTGGCCGCAAGTCAACGTCTGGGCTGGTCATGTCTCGGGGTGGTCGACGAAGTCCTTCGCTACGATTTTCCTCCACTGCAACGACGTCCTCGCACTCTTCTTGACTGGGGAACGGATGCAGAACGCTCCTCTTATGATTGCAATATTCCTTGAAGTTGTCTCCATGATCGCTGTGATGGAACTGCTTCGCATCGCGCTGGAGGCTCTCCCTGCTAGGGCCATCATGACTTGTTCCTGGGGATACATCCGCGCGGGTCTACGGTTCTCTTGGGAGTGTATCTCCTTCTTGCCTGTCTGGGGGGAGTTGGTGGCTTCGATCCTCTTGCAAGATGAGAAGGATCGGAAGATGACGGACAGGGAAATCAGGGAGCTCAAGAGGGCGAAGGAGAGGGATGGACGGGGCCCCAGTGCGATCCAGAGGCAGCGGGCTACGGCAGATGAGGAATTGGCGACGTCGATGCGGAGGTTGATCGAATTGTGCGGAGGGCATCGAGTCGAAGAACCAAGCAATGAACCACTCGCCACCACCTCAACGACGGACGTTTCTCCCCCCGAGACCAGAACGAGCGACGACGAAATCTCCATGACGACTGTGAGGGAATCGTGGGCCAGTCTACGACACTTCACTGCGTCGCGCCTCGCGGCCATTTCTCAGCGCATGGAAGAGGCTCGCGCAAACGACCGTCTACCTATCGCCACCAGCGCCATTCCCGCACCTCCCACCCCTCAGAACGAACAGGATCACTTCCACCGCATCGTGAGCCTCAGCGCACAGCTGGCCGAAGTCCGACGAGAGGCCTCGGACAGCATCAAGCACCGCCTCTGCCTTCCTAGCAGCCTCCCTGGCGAGAAAGCTGTCGACCGAGCCGGCAATGCGGAGAAAGCCGTCAATGAGGTTAGGCAGGAGTTGAAAGTCATGAGCCAAGGACAAGAGGGTTTCAACCAAGGACCAAAGGCCTTCGTCAAGGACGAGCGCACCCAGTCGAACGACCCCCTCGAACAAGCCCACGGAGAGACCCCCCCCACCCAACCCCCCCCCCCCCCCCCCCCCCCCCCCGCAACACGAACCCCCCCCCCCACCCACAAGAAATACACCTACGCCTACCCCCGCCCCACCTCCTTCACCTTCTCCTCCCCCACAACACCCCCAAAAACCCCCAACCACCACGCACAAACAATCCCCCCCAACTCCTCCCCCTTCACCCCGACCCCCACCCGCCAACAACCACACACCCTCTTCCCAGCCCGCCTCCCAGAAACAGAAACAGAATCACCCACAATCTCCCCCCGCCCAACGCCGGTGCTGGGGCCGACGCACCTCTCCCCTAGCCCGAGCGAGTTTAGTTTGAATAGTTTGGGGACGACCGCTTCGGAGGGGAGTGAGGGGTGGTTGAGTGATGATGAGGATGGGAGTGAGGATGAAGGGGAGGGGGAAGGGGAGGATGATGGGCTTTTGAGTGAGGGTGAGGGTGATGGTAATGGGGAGTATGAGGTTTTGCAGAGGGGTGGGGAGGATGAGGGGAGGGCGGAGGTTAATGGGATTTTGCTTTGAGTGGATGAATGGTTGGGTTGAGTGAAGAGGATGGATGGATGGATGGATGGGGGATGGGGGATGGATTTTCGATGCGGGAAGGTTATGCCTGGAGTTTTGGAGTCTGTTCTGGGTGTGTATGTTGTGAGTGGATCTGGATGTGTTTGTTGTTGCAGGGTGGGTAGTCGGATGTCCTGGAGGAAAGAATGAAGGGGATCTTGCTGTTGCTATACGAAGGGAGGCGTCCTGCGAGTATTGTCAGCGTTCACCCCGTCAAGCGTTTCGTTTTCGTTCTTCACAGTAGAAGGACTAGAAAGTAAAAAGTAAAAGTAATCAGCAGAGCAATGAATACATATACTCAAGTCTCATCAAAAACACTCAGAACCGCAACTGTATAATCATAAACTAAGGGGGCATACCCTCTCCCTTCTCTCTCGCTCTCTCTCGAATGGTAACAACATGCAGAGATCAAAACATCCCATGCATGCGTGGTATATAACGTCGTCGAAGCGAAGAGAACATCGACCAACAACAACTTCAAGAAGCATCTCAGGCGGGTAAAAATGTTCAAACCCCATTCACACCACCCACGAAATCAATAACGCCCTGCAGACTACTCTGCATCTCCTCGACTTGCATCCTTAGCGCCTGATTCTCATGCCGCAGCTGCTCGACCGTCGCCCAAGCCGCGCTCTCTGGACCCATTCGGTTCGTATTCGAGAATGCCGTGCTTTGCTGTGACATGGTGCTGCTTCTCGAGAAAAGCTGGCCATGCTTGCTAGGCGTGACATCCATATCCGGCGTCAACATCAGCTGTGGGTGACGTTGCGACACGGGTGTTTCCATGCCTCCACTAAAGACCGAGGAAGTGTCCGCGTCGGATTCGAAACCAGAGTCAGAGGCACTACCTGCTGATCTGCGTTTTCGTCTCTGTGCGACTTCGTCGTCGCTCGCGCCAGCTTCAGTCCCGTCTGTTTCCCGCCGCACGAGTCGGATTGTCTTGGACGCCTCACGTGCTTCCTGCAATTTCATCTTTTCCTCTGCCAGCTGGATGATCAGCTCCTCATTGACCTGCTTCTGCTCCTGATTCTGACGTCCTATGTCTTCCAATTGCATCTTCAGGTGTTTTGAGCGCGTCTCCACTTCTTCCACTTCCTCTTTCTGTGCGTCAATCTCAGGTTGGACATTGTCGATATAATCTACCTTCTCTTTATATGCAGCCTGCATTCGTTGGAGGAGGTTTGTGGCGTTGAGAAGGAGGTCGTTGAAAGCTTGCGGTGATAACTCATCTGCTGGTCCGTGTGGGAATAGGCTGGTGTTGATATTCATAGCGACAAACTCGTCTTGTGCGGCGGATGCAGGCGTGACAGGCGCAGGCATGCTGGGTTTTCGCGTAAACCACGACGTCTTCGCGGTGTTCGGTTTCGCTGCAGCAATTGTCGTGGGACTATCTTTCCGCCTCGAGCTCGGCCGCTCTGTGAACCCCGACTTATACTCCATCACAAACTCGCTCTCCTCTTTCGTCGGTGAAGTCGGTACACCCAGATGAACAGGTGCAGATTCGCCGTTGAAGAGATCCCCAAAGATCTTCGACTGCCTATTTCCAGCCTTATCTGCCTTCTCTGGACTGGTACTGATGTTGGCAGTATTCAGCTTCGGGAAGCTTGCGGCCCAAGATTTGGCCCGGCTGTGCAGAGCGGTTCCGGAACGGGAGAGTGCAGCTGCGGTCGGGTTGGCAGTCGATAGGGACGATAACCACTTCGACCCCAGGCCTTCGCGTGCGTCGGGTAGAGGCTTGGCTGGTTCCTTAAGCCGCACGTCTTCGAAGCCGTCGTCGTGATCGAGTCGGATGGTGGGCGTGGTGCAAGATGCAGCAGCGCCGTGATATGCGGTCGAAGAGGGAGATGAGGGCGAAGTGTTTACATGACGGGGAGGTCGAAAGGAGTTTCGCAGCTCGTACTGTGGCGTCTCATGGTCTCCCATGGCGGTGTGCTGGGGTGGTATGGAGCAGCGCAGGCAGGAATGTGGCCAGACAGCGCCTGTTTCGTGTCGAAGCGAGGTGTTTTACCGGGGACGGACTGGCATGCGGCTCGGGATCATGAATCGCGCGTGGTCGACGCCTGCTCGCGGTCCACTCGGGGGTGATGAGGCTGAGGAATTGTTGCTGGCAGAGGTTCGGTGTAGACAATGCCAAGCGCGGCGGGATGATGGCAGGTTGCAGACGCGCTTTCTTTTGTGAACAACACTGCTGCAGCGCAATGAGTCGCGTTGCTCTCTATCTCTCACGATGTCTTCGATGCCAGGATTCCGCGTTTGATTGAAAGGAGGGCGATCGGCCCCTGTCGTCGTCACGGCGTGATGTTCAATCTCGTGCTGACCACGATCCGCTGCCTGATCGTCGACCGAGACCCACTGCGGTGCGAAATTGAGTGCTGGCCCGGCCCGGGAGACACAGACAGACAGACGCCACACTTCGGAATAGCAACGACGGGAACAATGGTACTGTATTGCAACAACGACGGCGGTAGTAGTAGTGATGGATGTCGAAAAGAGTCGGAGGATGGAGTGCGGGTGCGGGCGTGTATTAATCGATGGGAAAGACGGTGGCTCGCTCGTCGACGCTGCCCTGTTTGGCTCCCTGCCATTTGGTGCAAGAAGAGGCTGGAAGCGAGCCACCGCCCACCAAACCACTCCACGACTCCCCTCTCAGCTGTCCACACGCCGTGGAGACGCGCTCGTCACAAGGCTGGACTGCGCGTCACATGTGGGAGTTTCCTGTTCCTGTCGCCATCTCAGACACACACTCGCGTGACGCTGCTTGGCCGTCTATTGTTGTCGCAGACGTTTGGGTGTGGCTTGCACAAACTTTCGGCCATCTCAGCCCTACTTCGGTGGCCTAGATCTACAATCTACCTCACCCCATGCCCTGAAAATGGAGGATGACCTGACACACGCAGTAACAGTCTATTTGAGCGATCTAGCTCTCGATTCGATACTCAATAGCGAGTGTAGAGGGACGGAATCTTCTCAAGAGGCATAAGGCGCCGCCTGCCACCAAGCACAAACATTCCTCTCAGTACGATCAATCGACCGCGACACTCCATCCGGGCCCAGATTCAACACAGAGCGATTCGCGCCATACGCCGGAAACGATACATTAGCCGTCCTCGATGACGGCACATCACCCGCAGCGAACGAGAGTATCAACTCCTGCAACGAAGCCGCAACCCCTGTATCGAATCCCTCATACGACACTGGTGGGTATGCGGACCAGGTATACGCCAAGTCTTGAGTGTGATACGCAGGCGGGACGTCGAAGTTATACCAGTAAGTCCTATGCGACTCGCTCTGCGCGAGGAAGAGATTGTTGCAGACTATTTGCGAGGCATTGAGGAAGTGCTCCTGCCGGCCGAAGGTGGTGATGTAGCCTTCACTGCCAGTGTAGTCATCCGGGAACAGGGTGTCTGTGATGAAGGAGACGGTGGATGCGTTGGCTTCAGGGTATGCTTTGATGACTGAGTCGGTGAATGCGCTCGATGTGTTGGCTATTGCTGGGGAGACGAACACGAAGGGATCGTTTTGGTTGTGTCCGAGCATCCAGGTGATGTTTTTGTGGTATCTCCCTTCAGCTAAAAGCTTTCCTGGGAGATCGGGCACGTAGTCTCCGTCGACGACGGGTCCGAAGGTGAAGTAGCCGTAGCTGGAGTTGTTGATGATGGCTTCGTTGACCCTCTGCAGTACATCTGTAGTCGCGTTCCGCAGTTCATGCAGCGAAGAAACGTTTGCCAGGGTAAGTACTTCCTCAAATACATCGTTTGGCGTTTTATCATTAGCAGGCTGAGGGTAGAAGATGGGCGACTGCAGGATCGCTCGTTGGAACGGAAGCCAGCTTCTTTCTTCTCCATACGACGTGATGTGATGCTCGATGGATCCGCCACCCGCGCTCTGTCCCATAACCGTCACACGGTCTGGGTCGCCGCCGAAGAGGTGGATGTACTTCTGTACCCAATCCAATGCCAGCCTCTGGTCCAGCAGAGCGGCATTGGGAGTTCCATCTGCTGCAACCTGCTCTCCGGCAAGCCATCCAAAGAGGCCGAGTCTGTAGTTTGGCAGGACTACGATGGTCGGCTCGATCGTGCTGTTCGTAACATCGATGCTTCGGCTCACCTATTGATAGAGGATGAAGTCAGCGGCAAATTTTCGCTTGGGAGTTGACACCTTCTATTTCATACCAAACCTCCAGCTACATCAGCGCTGACGTCGTCATTGCCCACATTCCTTTTATTGCCGTTGACGTATCCACCTCCATAAATCCACACAATGACGGGGGCCTTCTGCGTGCTGCAGCTGTTTCGACTCTCCCAGACGCTATGAGGAACCACAAGATCCAAAAAGAGGCAATCCTCACTGACGTTCTCCCCAGGCGTTGGTCCACTCGACGTGCTGATGGATGGCATCGTAGCGTTTACAACTACACCCTCGAGGACATCGTTGTACAGTGTCTGGTTCTGCTCCTGGAGAGCAGTCTCGAGAAGTCCAAGCTGCTGGTTGATTGTGTACATCCAAGTGGGCATGACGGAGGGGCAGACAATGTTGTTGGAGCCTCCGTTCGTTATCTGCCTGTTGGCTTGAAATGGTACTCTCGGTGCGCGAAACCGCGCATTACCGGTAGGAGGCGCACCGAAGCGGATGTTTGTGAAGTTGTAGTAGCCGCCTGCATCATCTGACGAGAAGGCTTCGTGGACGGCGTACCCTAGGTCCACAACAGGGAGATTGGCGGATGCTTTCGATGTGAATGTAGCAAAGCACACGCACAATAACAATGAGAAAGTCATTCGGGCGAGGTGTCGGGCCACAAAAGAAGTAGTACTCAAGTGGATGTCAAAGGCGAGCTACCTACGTCCATCAGCTGTTTATATCTCTCGCCTGCGATGTCATTTCTCATGAACAACGTCCTTGTGAGGGCCCAATTCGCCGTGATGCCGTCGCTGCACGAGAACGTGTACACGCCGGATCGACACATCATGTCCCGCAGCTATGCCAAATGATTGAGGCCGCGGCCGCAAGCGAGAGCATTTTACGCTGACATGAACCAGCGAAGTACTTGGAGATTTGGAAGAGGCAGTATGATCCCTTCGCAGAATCGGCTCGAATGGGTTTGTATTCGTCTTCTCCCGGGGACTTAGGCGATGGGTGCTCATGTCTTTATTTTTGGAGCGCCTCCATGATTCTTAGGTTGTCAGGCACGTCTAAACCAGGCACATCGCGAGATGTGAGGTCGCTGGGAGATGGATATCTTTCTGATAGTGGTGAAGTGAAGTTGCAGAGACGTAAGCCCCTTCCAGGCGTGGACGTTATTACGGAAAACCACAAATCTAGCCCACCGTACAGCAATCTGCGGCGCGACCTAGACGCGAACCACACCTCGTCCTCCTCGATTCATCCTCAAGCCATCCGACGACCTCGACTCTTCGCCTGTCTCGTCGTTCTCTTGGCTTTTCCAGCGTCTCCTGCTCTCACGGATTCCTCCTCTTTGCTGATGATATGGTCTGACTGCAAACACTCCTCCACATGCCCCGGCTGGGCACGCGGTTCTTGGAGTGACTCCAGAGTAGCTGTCCGAGACTCCGCGACGCCCGCGACGACTATTCCTTGAGCTTTCCTCTCTCCGCCGATTCTTGCTTCACGGCGGCCACATACGACTCCTTGATGCCCGCCCGCAACACTCTTTGCGACACTTCGAGCTTCTCCTGAATGTCGCGCCGCTCCGTAAGAGCTCCCTGAGAAGCTCCTTCCTTCCCTCAGACGATGCATGAAGAGGAAAAAGACGTTGCTGGTGCAGAAATATAAGCCAACCTAAGCGATTGGCTCAACCTCGACTTCAGAAACGAACAAAGATGTACACGTCGAGTTCATTACGGAGTCAAGCTGCTGCCGTGTGCGGAGATGGTTGAAGGCCTTGATTTTCAACCTGGATACCAGTACAGAGAGTATGTATGCATCTATCTGCTCTCTATCAACAATCATAATCACCCCCATCGTGCAGCAAACCAGCTAAGACCTTTCACCTCGCCGCATGCTCGCTCTGCCGCCAATATAAATCCATTCGGTCCCGATATGTAGCACCAGCAGTCTGTTCCATCATCTCCACAGATTTTGGCCAATGCTTCTGCCATGTCCAGACGAGGCTGGGCGCCGCCTGTTGTGTGGACTCTGAACTCGAGGCCGTCGCATCTCAGTTCTGAAGTTTGTCAGTACTGATAAGTTACTCCAAAGATGGTTCTTGGAAATCACACCATCGAAGAATGGTATATGGACAAAGTCGCATTCCCGCACACTCCATATCACGATACAGCGCTGCCAACGCCCGCGGGTCTGAAGGGTCGTTTTGTGGGAAGCGTCTACGTCCGGCGTGGAACTCTTCGTATCTACTGGGATAATGGTCTTTTGCGCGTGGAAAGCAGCGGCGACGGCAACACAGCCACTGAGACCGCTGCCGGCCGCAAAGCACACGACCGTCTTGAATTGTTCCGGGTTCGCGGGAGTAAAGTACGGGCCTTCCAGCCTCACTTTAGTATAAGTTCTGCGAGCTACAATACCGGATTGTTCTGAGGCAGTCATCTGCGCAGACGCTTCCTCGTCGTCTAATCGGGCGCATCCTACCTCGTCGGCCAAAGAGCCCAGTTTGTTCGTCCACTGCGTGCTCTTCGTCAGAGGAGTCGCATTCGACCCACTTGTTTTGAAGAGAAACTGCACGGTTATGCAATCATTTGCGCTTTCGAGCTTCTTTGACGCCAGATGGGTGATGGTCGTGAACGGGTGGATCTCGCGGATGGAGGATTGCGAGTGGTGGATGTAGAAGTGTGCCAACGGCGAGTGGCAGGCGCACCCAGATAGACGCTTTCGTGGCAGTGAAAGGGAGATGCTAACTGTGTCAGCTTATAGATCCTGCGAATGCAAACGCATCGCTTGCCTATACCAGCCATTACCCAACGACATCAACTGGCTGTGGACCTTCTCATTCAACTCGAGGATCCTCATCCCCCAATCAAGCAACCACATCGACAAGCCGGGGATCGTGCAATAGAACATGGTACTGGCGTGCAAACAAACAACGACAACAGCGGCAATACCCAGCAGGTGCGTGAAGTAGAACACGTTGAAGTGTTTCCTCCTAACCCAAGGGAAGCTCGTGAAAAACATGGCCGTCATGATCAAACCCGCACCAATCCCCGTGAAAATCAGAGACGCTCGCCATATGCCCAACCCTGAAGCATCTCCCGGCCAGACCTCGTGGTAGAGATACGTGGGGTTGAGCACGGGAAAGACATGTCGAAAGCGGTCGCGGCTCTGATCGTACAACGCTGCCCAAGCAGCGTAGAGCGATGCGTGCGTGATGATGAGGCCAAATAATACGTACGCCATGGTCATATGGAAGGCAAAAGTCGTCGACGGCGACAGTCTGAAGAAAGAGGCGAGAGCGCTATGTCGCGCCACGGGCAACAGCACCATCCCCATCGTCACATCCGCCAAGTGGCCCGTCTGAGCCACGGCGGCGATGATATTGTTCCCCGGCAATCCCTCACCTCGATCCCGAAAGTACTCCCGTAGACGCACCCACCAAACGCCGATCAAGATGCCGTAGAGCGCCAACGTCCAGAATCCCACGAGCACACCGCTAACACGCAGCCGTTTTCGACATATCGTCGTCGAAACCAGCCCCTGCACCCCCGGCCGGAAAGCCCTCAGCGCCAGAAACAATATCGATATCGATATCCACATGTACCACACCACGACGTGCAGTCGCGCTTGCAGTGGGAAGAGCCATTCGCCGCACGTCCCGGCGTAGCAGTGATGGTTCGAGCGATACGTGAGGCCGATCGAGAGGGCGAAGGTCGCGGAGATGCAGCCGACGAGGGGCCAGAGACAGGTTCGGGGGGTGATTCGGCGCATTTAATGGTAGATGGTGGTGGTGGTGTGTTGGAGTTGAGTTGTGCGTCTTGAAGATGGAATAGAATCTGGGTGGATGTTGATGCCCTTGTCGTGTCTTTCATCCTGGGCCCTTTCGACCGAGCTTGTGCTTGTCGTATCTTCCCTGCAAATGCTGTCAGCTCAAGTAGCTGCTTTGCGAACGGCGGTTGAATTCATTGACGAAACGGGAAGAGGGAGGGATTTTGAGTCTTGAACGAATGCACTCTCAGTCCACATTCAGAATCACTCGGTGATCTTACTCCATATTCAGAAACGTTTAATTCTATTGGTTTCCCCAACTCACGCAGCCCCCCTGTATCGAATTCAAGATTCAAACTCTATGGGTACGTAGACGGATCACCGACCAGCCGCCCTGCCAAGGTTTTCGTCCGGCACCTTTTCTATCCGTTGACTCCTCAGCTAAACAGAGGTCAGATCGAAACACGTCGCGGATAGGCAATGGTCTAGACCAAGGATCTTTGTGGTAGTAGAAGATAAAGTTGCGTCGTGAACTTTGTCGGGAGGTGAAGTGAATTCGAAGACTACGGCTGAACTTCGGCTTAGACACCAGGCTGTATATCTGGCATTAGTCTGATGGATTTGCGGATTGAGAGAGGGATATTGTTGTGACGATGATGGGACTATCTACTGGGCCCAGGCGGAAGGTGAGGACGTGGAGGTCGGTATACTCCAAGTGGCACTTATCAAGAAATAGAAAGACAAGCTAAGGCTTTTGTAGACTTTGTCTTTGTTCTTGGAGGGGATGAAGCTCTCGAGGATCTGGGAGATCTTAGCTGCCCGCGAAAGACAAGTTTAAGATGAAGCAGCTTGAGGATGGTCGAGGGGGTTATCAATCGCACGTTGCCAGTACCTCGAACCCCTATGCCATAAGGCTAATCCTCTCCGGGTCGTTCTGGATATCGAAAGGGGAGAACACAATCATCTGCTGCTTGATATTCTCCGCCGATAATTTGAAAGCGAGGTGGCTGATGTAAATGATGGTGGTGCTGATAAGTATGAGCAGCAGCGCCTCGAGCGATTCGTTGGGGGCTTCTCTCCAAGTCATAATGGTGGTCGACCATCTTGCGAGACGTCTTGCCCACTAAGTCCCATTGGTTGCGCAGAGAGGTCGAGTGTACTTGGATGGTAAGTTGGAGTATAACTAGCACACCCAGTTCGGAAGAAAACGCTGCGGTGGGTGCGTCATCTCCAGCTTTGGCATTGATTTACTTGTCAGCTATAATCTCTCTGTCATTGAGAGCTACCAAAGGGCCATCACTCTCACCAAGAAACTGTATCATTCGCAGCTACGGAGATATGCGCGAGCTAACGCTCCGAGTCGCTGTTCAATCCATTCCCAATCTTCACCCTCCGCACCCACCACTCGGTGGTCGTCAAGCAAGTCAGAATTCTTATCGACCTCGGCCTTTTAATGGAGCTCAATAAAAGCGGTGACACATATGATTCTCTTGTATGATGCCCGCCCCCCTAGTCACACTCTGGATGCTCCTCATCGTGCTCATGATAGTCGCAACGATAAGGATTGAATCCTGGCTCCTTCTCCACAAGTCCACGGTCAGACTGCATAACGGCGAGAATGACTTCATCCTTGAACTCGTTCGAGAAAGTATGAGCGTGGGTTCTGAAGTCGTCCATGCTCATAAAGAACGCCACCGAGTCGATCAAGAGCTGTCACATCGGCGACTCCTTGGTGGTGGCTGCGAATAATTCCTGGATGACAGAGGCCGGAAGCAGACTCCGTCCTCGCTTCGTCAGAAAGACGAGTTGGTCGACGAGAGCATTCTTGGCATCGATGTCGAGCAGCATGTCTGCCAAGATGTAGGAGTCGATTACCAAGACCTGCGCTTTCGTAACGTCTTCGCGGGCTTCTTCGGACTTGTCTCCTGCGGCTGGGAACTTGATCTCTTCGGCTAGGACGACATCGCCACTGTACAGGTACTGCAAGTAGATTTCGAACGGCTTTGGTTTGGCTTCAGGCAGGTGGACGACCTGTTAAGAAGGACGAGAGAGTCAGATATCATCACCACATGTTGCACTGCATCGGTATTGCGCGACGTACCTTGGTCTGTCCCTCCGCCCACTCCTTATTGCAAGCTTTGCGGAGGAAGTCGCTAGACTTGACGAGGACGTTCTTCGGGACATTATAGCTCTGCGTGTCGACACAGACGTCGGCGCCGACGACTACCTTGAACTCATCGTTGAACTTGAATCTGTAAGCGGTCAGTATATGCACATCTGCGCGTCTAGAGTCTCGAAGTCTTCCTTACTTGTGGCGTTTGTAAGGCTGCTTTGTGTCCGGCATGGTGTATGTGGGCAGCAGTGATCTCGGTCAACTCAATCACAATCAATATCGAATTGAATTGATTCATTAACTCAACTCGATCCGGCCTGTAAATTGATTGACGTTGATCAACTAATAGCTGGAATTAGTCAATACTCGACTAATATTGATTGAGATTGATCGAGACAGCCGTTACTGCCTATTTAGGCAGCCGTTAAGCTCCTAAACCCCTAACGGCGGCCGTGCACACGTGTTTTAGCGTGTTTTAGCGTGGCATAACGGCTACATCCCTCAATGCTAAGCAATCACATTCGATCAATCAGTTGCAACTAGTTGCAATGTGAGCGAATTAGCGAGCAATTCAATCAGATCAGTGCCTCAGATTGATCTGATTGAGTTGATTCATAACACTGGTGGGCAGGTCGAGGTATTGTCTATAGTTTTGCTTATGGGTAACACAAATGCGTTGATATACGATACGCGGATGTGCGGTGCGTGGGCGTGTGATGCGTAGCATTGAATCGGCAAAGTTGAGTTGAAAATTGGATAAGTGCGGAGCGGGGATGGGTAAAGCTTAAATATGCGCTAGTGGGGCTAGTGGATTTGTAGGTGAATGAATTTGTCGTCTCGGCTTTGGTGGTGTATTCGCGATGCTGTTCCTTACATCCAAAGAGCTCTTTTCGAGACTATGAAAGAACTCTCATCATTCCGTTGGAAGGGAAAATATAGCATGTTTATCCCCATGACTTTTATAGCCACTAAGCCCTAAACCAGATTTCAGAATGCTTGGAGAGCTCGAGAGCATTAGGGATAGCTTTTCTCCTCGGCACAGGACAAGGACTATACTTTCTACTCCCCGCCAGTTCGATAGCGAGCGCTGCCTCCTGGTGTCTTCCTGACCTTTGTCTCGTTTGCTTCACTGTCGTAAGCACATAAAACACACGTCTAGCTTCTTATATGCATCGAAAATTACCGAGAGCACGGCTCACAGAATTTCAACCTCAATTCATTTTCATCACCCCCGCTACTGGTATCATTCTTGAATCTTGCTAATAAATTCAACTTTAATCACTCAGCGACAGCCTGCTGGGGATCACAATAGACCACAGAGACCACAAAACTACCTGGACATAGAATGAATTTGACACATTTTGTGTCATTCTGCCGCAAGGCTCATTTTGACAGGCATCTATATGGTACCCACCGGGGTCCTGCTAATTCATGGCGACTACTCAGTCGCTCCTGCGCGTCTGAGCATTCTCACGATGCGTGCATTTTTACTCAACTGAGCCTGATCCAATGCACTGCCCCGGCCTACCCCTGGTGCGTTCACGTCGGCTCCAGAATTTATTAGCATCTGAACGATTGACTCATGGCCGAGTCTAGATGCCGCGTGCAAAGCACTTCCAAAAATTCCACCTTGCAAATTGACGTTCGCTCCTGCGCCTAAGAGCGTCAGGACTATCGTGTCGAATGCCATATAACACGCCGCTTGTAGAGCATTGCCGTATTCACCTCCCTGTGCGTTCACCTCTGCTCCTGCATCTAAGAGCATTTGTACTATCGTCTCGTCTCCTTGAAAACACGCCGCTTGTAGAGCACTGCCATAATTGCCTCCCTGCGCGTTCACATCCGCTCTTGCGTCGAGGAGAACCTCTATCGCTGCTGGATCATTTCCTCCAGACGCCCAGGACAGAGGCAGGTCTTTGCAACCCTTAAAGCCATTCACATGGGCACCTGCCCCTACAAGCCACTCTACGACTGGCCCGTTGCCATTTTCAGCAGCAAAGGACAGGGCATCTCGACCATCACTGACTGTATCATGGATTTTTGATGCACCCCAACCCAAAGCTTGACTGCATGAGGTCAAAAGGTACTTTGCAACGTTCCAATTCCCGGTTTTCCATGCCCAGATCCATAAGTCATCTCCCACGTTGAGCTGAGAAGCCTTGCCAAAGCCTTTGTCTTTCGTAAGGTCTTCGATCGAGACGGAGCTATTGGGATCCATCAATGATCCCAAAGCTAGTCGCTGGCCATTTGCAAATGCTGCGATGAAAGGGTACCCATATCTTTCGCCTTTGATGCGGTCCCAGATTCCGTGATGCGGGATGATATCCAAAAGTGAAGCAAACCCAGTTTCGGCAAGAGTATATTGAAGTGTGGCATTTGGTCCGTGCCGATGTTTGTGGACAGGCTGGAGGACATTAGTAACATGAATCCACCAAGTGAAGGGGAATTGATGTAGGTACATCTCCTGCGAAACCATCAGAGCAGCTTCATTGGCATGATAGAGGACACTTTGGGAAGCGTAATCAAGGAATGGAAATCCCTCGTTGACACCTGCTCTGAGTTGTGCGCTCTCCGATGACGTGGCTTTCGGCAAAGGCTGGCCAAGCGGAGCAAACGCACTTATGCCGACGGTCATGTACTTGTGACAGCATTGTTTGAGCCGGTCGTGACTTATGTCTGCGACTCTGCCATTCAGCTGAGGCCAGAGCTCGCAAAGGCCGCCATCTTTGAGAAGGAAGTCACGGACAGATTCGTGGATGAACTGCACTGTTGGCTTGTCTGACTTCGTAAGTTCAGCCAAGCCTTTCGACGATGAAGTAACAAAACGAGCCATGCCCTGAGTCTTGTCCCTCTCGGGATGTCGAGCTTGTGTCGGCTTGTCAGTAAGACCTGCTTCCATGGCGCAATAGAACTCCTCCAGCTTGAGGGGTCGTTTCGCGAAAATGATCCACTGGAGACAGAGCAGTAGGGCATCCATGTCGACGTTGTCACGCCGAAGTATATCTCTCAACAGTTCAGTCAAGCCATCGGGAATTTCCTCCAGCTTTTGCTCTATCGCCCACATGCAGCCCTTTCGATACTCCACATTGAGAATGTCGACAACGAGCACAGCCCACATAAACACGCCATTGGACTTCTGACGTATTTTTGTACGGATCTGCTCATCGTGTTCTCCATTGCCTGCATCAAGTTGCTTTCGAATGAACATCTCTAGATCGTGAGAGTGACCGTCTTCCGTTTCAAGTACCATGTTCAATGCCTTCTGCGCGCGGATCTCTGGATAGTGCCGACTCGCGAAGCAAATACGCAGTCTGGTCCCACTGTCTATCGCACTTTCTGCAAGATCCTCAAATTGAGCGACCATGTCGCGGACCTGTTTCTCGTTGCACTCATCAAGAGCATCAATCACGCAGACGACCCGCCGATTCCCGAGACCAGCCACAGCACTGGCGAAGAGCTCTTGTAGGATCTCCAGTGTCCAGGAGGGTGGGTAGTTTGCCACTGTTTCTGCGCCATCGACTTCATCGAGTACTTGTTGTAGATCTGGGGCCTCCTTGAGCAGCTGTAGTAGCAAGGATCTGTACATGCCGATAGTATCCTTCTCCAGCTCATCACCTCTAGCGTTGAAGAAGAAAGAGATCAGAATTTCGTTGCGGCTTTTCTTTCTCCTCTTCAAATGGGCATAGACAAATTTCAGCAGAGTCGACTTTCCAGCGCCAGGTTTCCCATTGATCCAGAAGATGCTCCGCTTCTGCGGGATCTCATCGACACTGTCCCATGCAAGGTAAGTCGGGTGTTGCAAAAGCCATTGACAAGTCAAACGCTGTGCGCGTTTGATGGTGGCGTGTCGAGCGTCCATTTGCTCGAAGGCGAGAGCTTTCATCAATTCGACACGATTGTCCAAAGATTTGGCGTCTGACTTTGATGGAATATTTGCACCATTTTCGACTCTTTGCACGCCAATAGCACGTTCTGTAATGAGATTGGGGTCGAGATAGTTCCAACTTTTAGCGGCTTCATCACGCAATCGAGCGAACGCCCGTCGCTCCCCTTCGCCATAGATGACCGACAGGCTGACATTGAAGATTCCCAAGAGACAGTAAGCCATATCTTCTTTCCTGCTGGTGCGACGTCCTTGTAGCCAGCGAAGCCGTTCGTTTGGTGCGAAATCCAACAGCGGCTTCGTCTCTCTCAAAGCATCGATTGGAATTCCTGTGATAGAGGCTATGTCTGCCTCGAGGGTGCGCTTGTCGCCCAGTAGATCCCGATCTCTGGAGAAGAATTCAATGACCTTTGGCGCCAGCAGTTCCTGCAAAGTCCAGCCACGAGTGAACCACCTGCTCTTGCGAAATGCTTCCTTCCACGAAGCATCAGAATCGCCGTTGCTATCACGCTTGCGAGTCCCAACGTTTTGTAAGTAGACGTAGCATTTAGTTGCTTGCGCATACCAGCGAAACATAGAATTGATAGACTCAGAGAGTTCGGCACTGCTCGTCTTGTCGATGCAGCATAAGTCGACCCAAAAGTATTGATATCCATCCTTCTTCGCCTGTTCTCCACAGAATCGGACTTTGGCGAAGCCAGCCTTTTGTTGGTAACATCGATTTGCGATATCCTGAAACTTCAACTCGTCCGCATCCGATCCCCAGGTGTGAGACAGGATTGCATAAGGAGGGATATGGTCGGCGTGGTGGCTGGTGAGGCTCAGCTCACCGTCCTCGCTCACCTGCAACAACCACATGGTGTGATATCAGTGAGGCATTATAGTCGGAAAGAATCAGCGATATACTTCGGAAGAGACGTCGTGTGCTGGGATCTCAGGAGAGTTGAACTGGTGATGGTTGTTCGACGTTGAAGAGGTGAGGTGCAAGAGAGGCTGAGCAAGAGGAGGGAATTAAGGCAAAAGGAGTGCCTTAGGCACCCACGCTCTTCGCATGAAATCAGTGGCGTTGTGTACATGCATCTTGGTCACACACCGGGGAAGCCATATGATTGGTACAGCGAATGCGCTGAAACACAACGATTCGCTATTGAAACAGAATCCCGTCCTCTTACCATTCGAGCTCCCCCTTGCAATCTAGGCGCGGGTTCATAGATAGGGGTTGGAAGGCATCAAAGCGGAAAGGGTGCAGAATACAAGACATGGTTACTCAAACGCTTCGTCACCTCGAGATTCGTACACTCTGCCATAGCCACAGCACAGCCAGTGTTAAACTCCCACCTCATCGACACTGCCTCTCGACCGTAGCAATCACCCGCGAACACCACCGCTCATTTCCCACACTTGGACTTCGGATTGCTCTCATCGTGCACATGGTACGTACACTTGGAAGCATCCCTAGGACTGACAGCATGCTGCTTCTTCTCCGTCAGCTTGTTGAGCTTGAGACTCAAGTCGACGAGCAGCTCGTTGGGCTTCTCGTTCAAATTGTCCTTCTTGCCGTTGACATGGAGCTCATGAGCGACAAAGTCCACCATGAGGCGGCGCAGGACGGAACCTGACGACGTGCCCTCGTAGATGTCCTGGACTAGGCCGTAGCTTGAGTAATTCCCACCGTGGAGAATTCGCGCGATGAGGGTGTCGATGATGGCGTTTTCGCTCTTTCGATCGTCGAGGTAGTTGGCGAGTAGGTACGTCTTGACCAAAGACCTATAGAGTCGATTGCGAGACAAGTTGACAGGGTCGGCGTTGCCAATATGCAGTTCTTCATTAGCCGTGACGACGCTGCCTGTGTTGAGGAGATGCAAGTAGACTTCGAAGTGTGCTGGGTGATGATCTGGGATGGTGAATTCGTTCTTTTGGCCTTCGACCCATCGCTTCTGACACCCGGCTTGGAAGAAGCGGCTTGAATTGGTGAGTTGGCTCTTTGGGACGGTGTAGGTGTTGCTCGCCTTCTCCGACTATGACTCTCAGAGTCTCCTCAGTCTTAACCCTATAGTAGTCAGCAGGTATGACTATCATCGACATATGTGCAGTGACATACTTGCGTCTTTTGTCTAAGGGGTAAAGCCCGTTAACTTTTTCGAAGGCATCGCTGTCTTGTGGCCTGATCAGATATGCTTGGAAGATATGGATCAAGTTGTTAGTCGTCTCGAGGAGTAGAAATGAAGGCCAAAGTGCGAGACAGATGAGGGCGTAAATAACGGTGAGAGGGGAAGTTTGCTCGACATAGCAAGAAGGCTAGCCAGAATTCACTCGTGCACCATAGAGATTGTCTGAGTAGACACTTAGACTCTCTCAAATTATGTGTGTTTCTTGAGCAGCTAACGGAGGTCCCGACGATCGCAGAGGTCAAGAATGCCAACAGCAGCTGCGGCAGTGATGAGACTCGGCGTTGAACCCCGTGACAAGTCGTTGATAGGTGGCAGCTAGGTATTTCTGCCCGTCTTCTATATGCGTAGATCGATAATGCCTCCAGATGAGCGGCCATATGGTGCAGCAACAGACGAGGGGATATGTCAGTCCGAGTCCATTCCCAAAAAGGGACAGTCAGCACGTCCGACTTGCGTTTGAGGGACAGACTCGAGCTGTGTGAGGGCAGTGAGCTCGTCTTTATTCTGGTCGTCCTGGTGCGTGCTGTCCACATGATCGATGAAGCACTGGTACGAGTCAAACTTGATACGACTGCAGAGTGGACAGTGCCATTCACGACGGTGCTCCATTTCATGGTCCATCCAAGCACTTTTGCTCGCGAAAAGCCGCACTAAGCAGTCCTGGGCTGTACAGACGTACGGGCGTAAGTCCGCAAGAAAATGGCCCCTAATATTGCTTAGCAAAGATCAAAACAACATCAACATCACACGCTAACCAACCTCCAGGCGGCCTCAGTCTCGAAACGAAGCCTTCTTTGGCAGCACGGGCATACTATGAAACCATCCTCGGGCTTCATTACTTCGAGTCGGGGAATCAGTTCGACTGTCTCGTCTGCCACATCGGCATCGGCGTCCGTGGGCGTGGACGAGCTTGTGCTGTCTGACCCGTCGGGGAACATTGAAACGGCTGCTCGGACATGCTGCTCGTGCTTAACCTTGAATGCACGATACCTGAGGTAGTGGCGTCGGTAGCTAATAGCCAGTCCGAGACGTCGAAGTAGCCAGTCCTCAGCCTGACTGCTCGAGTACATGTCCGTGACGTAGGCGACATCATATCCGCTATCTGACGGCTGAAGATCAAGATGGAAAGCTTCGGCATAGTGTCTCTCAGCATCAATCTCATCAGCCAATGTCGATATCTTGAAAAGAGCTTCCACTGATTGCCGAATCAGCGCGACTTGACCACCACCGGGGTCGGTCGCATTATCATCTTCAGCATCAGCATGACCCTTGTCGACTGCAGAAGGATCGTAGTAAACTGCGCATGGTTAACGTACAGGTACAACAGATAAATGAGGTTGACGCCCTCACCTTCCTGAAGCAAGAACGAGAGCGTGCTGAAAGCGTCCAATAGTTCCCGTCTGACACCCGGCAGCTCAGAAAGTCTACTTTGCAACGATCTTGGTGCAGTATGGCTGCATGAAGTCTCAAATTGCCGTTGCCAGGTTTTGAATCGCTCATAAGATTTTGCGAGGTCCGCGCTGGAAGGGTGCCGATCAAGGGCCGTCTCAAACGCTCGTGCAAGCGTGGAAGCAGCCATGCGAGAGCAAGTGTCATTCAGGTGATGAAAGTTGGTGAGCAAGAGTGCTAACGACAAGTGTAAAGGACGGTATAGTCAGGTGATCGAGATGCAAAGGGTAGCACTGTTCACTACACCGCGAAGTAGAGAGGCTGTGACGCGCCGCAGCTCGCCCGCATCAGAAGCGAGAGAATGGATTGGACAGCGACAATGACCGCAGGAGGGCACAGGCATGCTTTCAGGCAGACGTGCGTATGCTGCATGTACACATGTCGCGCCCAATCACATTACCGGCTCCATTCCAAAAAATGCTTTCCAGGGCAGCACGTGAGGGCTGAGTAGGATCATTTTCTCGTCTTGATGCTCCTTGATATTGCTACTTCCATAGACACGCATGATTCGGGGTATGGCGATAGGAAAATGATGCGTCTTTGAGATGTCCTCTTGAAAGCATAGTATTGAGACAGTGAGACGCACCAGCGAAAGGCAAGTGATGTCGTCGGTGGCACTCTGCGGAACGGGCCGAGCTTAGTCATGCTCTTTCAGATGAATCTCTCAAAAGTTCGACTTCCAACTTCAAGATCACACCAAACCTCTCCAACACCATGGCCGATGTCGAAACCGCCGAAGCGCCCGCAGTGGTCTTCGAAGACACCACCGCGCCCGCCGAAACCGCCCTCACCACGACCAACAGCGACGGCGCCGTGCAGAAAGTGAAAAAGACGAAAATCATCAAGCGCAAGCGACGGCCAGCACGACCGCAACAAGATCCCGCCACCTTCAAGTCCGAACCTCCTCCCCAGACTGGTACCATCTTCAACATATGGTATAACAAGTGGTCTGGCGGCGACCGCGAAGATGCGCTCTCCTCAAAGCACCAAGCGAAGGGAAGATGCAATGTCGCGCTGGACAGCGGATACACCAGGGCAGACAAGGTTCCTGGCAGCTACTTCTGCCTGTTCTTCGCGCGAGGACTGTGCCCCAAAGGCCAGGACTGCGAGTATCTTCATCGGCTACCCAACAGCAGGATTGGCAAGGAAGGCGGACTGGGCGACATCTTCCCTTCGAACGTGGACTGCTTTGGTCGCGAGAAGTTCAGCGATTACCGCGATGACATGGGTGGTGTTGGATCATTCATGCGCGTGAACAGGACGCTGTATGTGGGGCGGATACATGTCACGGATGACATCGAAGAGGTGGTCGCAAGACATTTTCAAGAGTGGGGTCAAGTCGAGAGGATACGAGTGTTGCCAAGCAGAGGCGTTGCGTTCGTCACGTACGTGCATCTGGCAAACAGCGAGTTCGCAAAGGAGGCCATGGCGCATCAGAGTCTGGATCACAACGAGACGCTCAATGTGCGCTGGGCTACCGTGGATCCAAACCCACAAGCCCAGAAGCGCGAGGTGAGGAAGATCGAAGAGCAAGCCGCAGAAGCCATCAGAAGAGCATTGCCAGCCAGCTATGTGGCTGAGCTTGAGGGCAGAAAGTACGAAGGCGCAGACCCAGAGGAAGAGCGGAAGCGGAGAAAGATTGATGGAAGCTTTGGGCTGAAGGGATACGACGCGCCAGACCACGTTTGGTATGCATCTGAAAAGGCACGGATTGAGGGAGGAGCGGATCATAAGATGCTGGAAGATGTTCCGGGCGACACAGAACCGAATTCTGACAATGAGGATGAGCCGCTTCGGATTGAAAGCATTCAGAAGGCTGCACAGGGTCAACAAGCATCCAACGGCGGTATCTTGGGCGCCTCGACTTTGGCCGCCTTGCAAGGATTCAAGGCAGGTCCCCCGAATGGTGGAGCTGCCGCGGAAAGCAGACCAGCAGGTCCGCTGGTTGGATACGGCAGCGATAGCGATGATGATTGAGCTGGAAGACAGGATCCATAAAGACCTGCTACGATCACTACGTTCATACACATCATGAGATCCTCTCGTTCATGAAGGTACAGATATCCTTCAGCCCTTCCTCGGTGGTCTCAGTCCCGCCAATTGGAAAGAACGAGAACCCGTGCGGCGCGCCAGGGTATATCTTCAAAATCGCCTCAGCGCCGCTGATCTGCCACTTCGCGGACATCGTCACCGAGTCGTCCAGGAGTGGATCGAGGGTGCCGCATGTGAACAAGGCAGGAGGGAGCTAGAGAACAAATGAGCCATCCTAGTAGATAGTAAGTCAATCCACACATACCTTCAACTTATTCAAGTCCATAAACAACGGCGAAATCCACGGATCCCGTCTCTGCTCCTGCGTCGTATTCGGACAATACGCCGCCACGTACCTAACACATGTCAGCACGACACCATCCTCAAACACACCAGGGGAAAGGGGAGAGCCATATAAACTTTTGCATAATATCCACCGTCAACACGAGCGGCAACTCGAAATGCCACGCCTGCGGCAAAAACCCACTCAGATCATAACTCCCATAATTCAACACCAGGCCCTTGAACGCAAACGCCGGCCGCGTCTTGAGGAGATGATATGTCGTCACGACGCTGAGATGTCCGCCGGCGGAGTCCCCGCCCATGAATAAGAGCGGGACGCCGAAATCTCTCTCCCCGTGGTCGACTAGGTACTCGCCGACGTCGAAGCAGTCCTCGTTGCCCTGCGGAAAGGGATGCTCGGGCGCGAGACGGTACCCGACGGAGATGACGGTCAAAGAGGCGTTATTGGCGTAGTAGGCGAGTTGCAGGTCTTGGTAGGCTTCGGATTGGAGGACCCAGCCGCCGCCGTGGATGTGGTAGAAGATGCCTTTGGAGGGGCCTTTGAATCACACTGACTGTCAGCTTCTGGAGAAAGGTGGAAGGGCCAGCGGTGAATGAGGTACCGTTCTCAGGCGTGAAGATTCGAATGGAGATATCTCGACCTGCTTCTCGGGAGGGGAGGGTGGAGTTTTTCCCTGTTTCGAGGACGGTCGGTTTGGGCATGCTGTGTCTTGATCAGTCCCGTTCCTCCTTTCCATCGGCAATGGATAGAGTGGATCGTACGGCGTCTCGCCGTTCCAGCGCATTTGGCGGTATTTCTCTGCGCCGACCTGTTCATTTCTTCCTCAGCTCGAGGTTCTTTAAGACCTTTGGGGAGGTTGCTTGTGTTCTAACTCACTTCATACCACTTCGGTCCGGAATTCATCACCTTTATCAACCCATCGTTGAACTTCTTCGTTTGTTCGGAGATTTTCTTCTCGCCGAACTTGCTCGCGTCGAGCTGGAGGTCGGATTTGAGGGGCATTGTTGGGGTATCCCAGGAATCGTCTCTCTGATTAAGACTTTAAGGTTGATGTTATGGAAGTTGACGATGCTGTTTTGACGGAGATGGGGATTACAAACCAGGTTTACAAGTACTGAATGATGCAAGAGACGAAAAAGATGTAGTCCCGATGATAGGGACAAGCTACTCAGTTAGGCCGGCAATTGGAGGGCGGGGCTTGGAACGCCTGTCTTGAGGAGCTTCGAGGAGTAGGTGGATCCGAGGTCGGATGGGATGGAATGCCTGGGAGGATCACAGGACTGAACCTTTCTCCGCGATATATCGACGGTCAGATAGTTGATATGGTGTATCGGTAGCATGGAATGGTGTTCAGAGACGGGGATGGTCGTCCTCCAACAACGAAGACAGCCATTAAGATTCGAAGCAGTTGAGTATGCAAAGCGGACTATGCTCTTCCCTTCAATGTTCAACTCGCCATATATCCTCATCAAAATCGTTCTAGATATATGAATTGTTATTGCGCCTTGAACACCCTCATACATTTTGGGAGGCAATGTCTCCGCGGTGTCGCTCCCCTACCGAACCTCCTGCTTCACGAGGACATTACGGCCTCCCGTGCGCTGAGATTAATCATATGGCTGTAAAGGCAATTTCGATGGATCTCTCTCCAAAACCCATCGACAGTCAAGTGGAGCAAGCGGTCTTTCAGTGGCATGGAAGACCGTCCAGACGCGGGGATGATCGTTGTCATCGATTCCCGTCGTGAATGCTGCCATGCAATTTGATTTCAAACAACTATGTGTGTGAAGGAGAATAAAATATGCTTTTCGCTCGAATGTACACATCTCGCAACGCCAGAACGTTGTATTCAGTGCTTCAAACGCCTTCATACATCTTCGAAGGAAGAGTCTCTGCCGTCTCGCTCGCCTGCCGAACCTCCTTCTTCACCAAAACGTCATGACCTCCCACGCTCTTAGACCGAATATGCGATGCTGTTGTGGGCGAGACTGGCTCAGCCGACACACTTGACAGGAAAGTTCCGGTGATGTTGGTGAGTATGAAAGGATCTTGGTCGGTGGGGGTGGTCTTCGATCTCTTAAAGATTGATGCGATGCCTGCGAATGGACCACTGTTCTGCTGCATAGGCTGATTTTCTCGAATACTCTCCATGAAGGTGACCTTCGACGGAGACGTCGTGTCACTCGTCGATGCCATGGAGTCTGTGAAGGTTCCGGAAGATCCCTTACGTTTGAAAAAGAGCTTCGCTTTACTGCTGAAAGAGTTGATAGTGCCGGTGATCGAGCCTCGTTGTTGGGAATCGGATTGATGACTGTGATTGTCCTCCATGAGCGACGGAAACAAACGGCCCATGCCGATAGCCAGCAGACCTTCGCGGTACATCTTGAATGCATCTCTGCCGAAGGCGAAGAAAGCGAAGATCAGGATGCCCCCGACCAGCCAGATGATTCTGTCGTATACGATCTTGCCGTGGGTCGCGACTAGAATCGCAGAGTCCCAGGAGTACTCTGTTGGGTGATGCGTCTCTTTCCAGCTGTACGGCAAAAGGTTGGTGATGCGGTTGTGCAGAAGGACGTAGACTTCTGTTGGGATGAGCCCGACCACGCAGATGCAGCAGATGAGGTACAGGCGGAAGAAGCGTGACTTGTTGGTGTTGCTGTTGGCGAGCAGGGTGTTGAGTGTGAGTCGGTATTTGAGGAGTCGGACGACGATCAACACTGGAATAGTCAGCATTTGAGTGAACGAACAGGATGAAGGAGGTGAAGGCGAGGACTTACCAGCATAGAAAGCGCCGATGATGACCCAAATCAAGGGCGGTACCAGAAGTAGCAGAACAGCGAGCCAAGAAGAATCTGAAGGAGGTATGCATCCGCTGATGCCGTAGAGGTAGTAGCGCTGTGGCTGTACGATGTAATGGAAGGGCATCTGGAGCGAAGGAAGGAACACGCAGCAGATGAGGTCGATGGCATACGCTCGTCGTCTCTGAGCCGTGGTTCGCATCCAGCCAGTGTTGTTTGTGTCCATGACCTTCGCCAAAGCTCTCAGGATGCATGCCAGGCCGGCTGGAAAGAGTGTCTGAATGAGGATGTAGAACTTGACTTCGACATCGCAGAGGCCGACACCGCTGAACCAGTTTTCGAAATCGTCGTTGGGCCATAAGACGGCGTTGAGGAAGTTGAGGAAGTTGGCGATGGTGACGCCGGTCACCACCACTGTGGCACCGATGTTGCGGTTGCGGTAGTGCTGGATGAGCGGAGGGATGATGAGGATCGAGACGAGGAGGCTGAATGTTGCGAAGGCGATGGCGGATGGGTATGGTCGGCTGAGGAGGATTGCTTGATCCTGTGGCGAAGACATGCTGGGTGCGACTGCGGTCTAGCTGCTGAGCAAGTCGTTGAGGTTGATCGCTTCTTGCAGTATGGGACTGTCTTCGAGTTCGAGAGATGGTGGTTCGTCGTCTAGACCCAGATATTGATCTCGCACGTAAAGAACGGTGATTGTTGCAACGATGATAGCAGCGAGCAGAAGAGAAAGAGACGAAGTTGTTCGAGCAGCTCTGAAGAGCGAGCGGATGGCTCTGAGAATAGACTTGGTTGTATTGAACAGTATGAATAGGCAGGCTGCCAATAGGGCCGTGTCAATAAGGATGAAGGTCAATAAGACCGTGTCTTCAATAGACGGCGTGGTGAACATGGCCAGCGCGGTGCACCACGTCCATGCGAGTATGAGAGTGAGGAAAGGAGAAACATCCCTACCCTGCAGCAGAGGCGTATGGGCCTATGGAAGCGTGTTGTTCTGGTCGATATCATCTTCTTTGACGAGGCTGGTCTGGGCGGGTGGTTTGAGGCGCTGGCCGAAAGCAGTCCTCAATAGGCTTTGTCAATAGCAGCGCAGAAACTTCTATTGTCGGCTGCACTGCGGGCATGGGCTTGTCGCAGCTGATATAGCAACTCATCTCGTGATACTGCTCGTGGCGATGAGACATGTTGGTGCGTGGTCGGTAATATCCACGTTGTTGAGGATGAAGAAATCGTGATGTTGTTGAAGGTCGGTTACTTCGGCTAGTCGGCTGAAGTTCGGGCCGAGACCGGCTACCAGCCGTGAACAGCAACTCTCGCCGGACTTCACCTTCTCCATCCATCTCCTCCTACGTTCACGAATCCATCATGTATCTGAGCATTCGAACTCGGGCATCTTATTCACCAACAGCCCTCCTCACGGTGAAGAGCATGCCCAGGAGAGCCAAGAACGACCGTTTCCCAGTGACGAGAGGGGTACACGGCTGTGGCGTTGCGCAGGACGACGACATATATAAGCGGTAGGTGCTGTCTGTAAACCATGCTCTCTTATCCATTCATACACGAAGATGCATCGAACAGTACTGGTGTCGAGTCTGTTGACTTCAGCATTGGTTTGGGCGCAGAATTCAACTGCACCCGCGTCTGCTGACTCCCTCCCATTTCCCATCTCATCCGATACAGTCGAAGGAGATCCCAATTACATCGCACCTCTCTATCCCATTCTGCCGTTCAATCAATATGCCGGCAATCCAATCCTTGAGCCCAACCCCGCAAACAATTGGGAGTCCGCCTTTCTATACAATCCAACAGCAATCGTCTTGAATGAAACCATTTTCCTCCTCTACCGAGCTCAAAACGCTTCAAAGACTAGCAGCGTCAGCCTTGCTTGGAGTACCGATGGTTATCACTTCACACGCCTCAATCAGCCCATTCTCTACGCCACCGAGCCCTGGGAAGCTGGCGGAGGTACTGAGGACCCACGCATTGTCCGTGTTAATGGCACCTTCTACTTGACATATACCGGGTACAATCTGACGTCTCCGCAACTCTGTCTCGCGACTTCTACAGATCTTCTGAACTGGACAAAGTACCCGCCTCTCTTTCCGGACTGGCAAGACGTTGCGTACAGCGACATCGACATACCGGAGCCGAGGTTCAATCACTCCAAGTCCGCCGCCATCACCAATGAAAAGATCGAAGGGGTCTATCACATGTACTGGGGAGACAGCTTTCTCTACCACGCTACATCCCCGGACATGCTCAACTGGACAACTTTACCCGCATTGCAGTACTTCGCTGGACCTGTCTTTCCGTGGGAAAACCGACTAATCGAAGCAGGGCCTGCACCTGTGAAGACCAGAGACGGGAGGTGGATTCTGGTCTACAACGGCGCCACATCTGGCCGAGCTGGATATCCTGCCGCGCAGTATGGTGTTGGACAGATGCTGATCGATCCGAGCGGAGCTTTCAGACCGACCGTCAACACCTCCATCATTAACCCGGTCACTGGAGGAACTTATCAACCAGCTCTTGCGGATGGACCGGTCGCACGGATCGAGAGACCAATGGTGTTCCCCAGTACGCCTGCAGAGACGGAGGGTCAGGTTGATCGGGTCACATTCGCAGAAGGGCTGGTACAATTCAAAGGGAAGTGGTTTCTCTACTTTGGTCAGGCGGACAGTACTCTGGGTGTTGCTATAGCGGATGTACAGCCCGCAGATCTTGGGCCGAGCCATTACATGTGAGCTGGCAGTATGTATGGGTGGCATCAAAGGTGAAGGAACGGTAAATCACATACTGCTACCAACTTCTGGCTGTCAATGCCAACCACTTCAGCTCCTCATCAAGCGCGCAGCTTCGCGAAGCTCACTGGCACTGGGCATATTGACGATCAGCAGATACAGCACGCCCTCTCTCAGCCTTTGTCTCACGCTTGAAAGCAAGCCGCCACGCTTCTTCTCCGGCTGTGGGTTCTTTCTCCTCTCTTCCTCTTCCTCCTCCCAGTGTCTACGACATGGATCGACTGCACCTCCCGAAAGTACTCCAATCAGTCCACTATGCTCGAACGTCGTTGGGTCGGCGTATCTGCCCGCGAACTGGCGGTCAACCACGTTCAGTTTCGAATTTGGATTCTTTGCGGCATATGAAGCTTGTGAGCGACGATCGAAATAGTCGGCGGTGAACGCCATGGCGCGTTTGAAAGACCCGGCATCGCCTTGATCACGGGTGTCAGGGAACACCAAAGGACACACTTCAGGCAGTTGAGCCTCGGTAGAAGTCCCGCTGGAGATGCTGAACTTTTGAGACAGAAACCCATTGCCTTCAATGCTCGCCGCTTCTGAGACTTGGGTGTCCAGATCGAAAAGCTTGCTTGCTTCATTGGAATTGGGCTCGTATGTCATGATCATGGCGAAGAGACCATGCGGCTTGAAGTGAGTGGCGTTCCACATATCCAAGTAATCATTCGTCTTCTTGTTGATGTACAGATTCTTGCCACTCTCGATCGAGAGGTGGACTGCCATCGCCGCAAGATGGACGGTCAGCGATGGTCCGAATGCCGCCATTTGGCTGACAACACCGATCGCTACGGCGAGGTTCAGGACGTTGAAGGCCCCGTTCTGTTTCGATGCGTCGAAGCCGTCGATGAACTGCAGGAATGTCTCCTGATCCACGCCGCAGTCCGCCAAAGCCGGCGCATAGGCAGTGAGAAACCCTCGAGCCTTTGCGTTTGGGCGTTTCTGCGGGATAATGACTGGTGCTGGGAGCTTCCCAGGTAGCCCTTGGCCTGGTGCCGTGAGAGTCTCTGCGTCTCTCGCAGCTACGAATTCATGCTCCTCCTCATATGGCGGTGGCTTGTCGTCTGCTTCATGAGGATCATTCTGCTTCCCGTCTGGATGCAAGCCTCACTCGTTAGCACTGCTTGTCTAGGATGAGAAGTCTTGATATACACGCACCCGGACGACTCTTCTGGTACAAGGTACTGGCCGCATCATTCGCCTTCTTGGCTTGATTATGAGCATAAGCCTCTTGACCAAGGCCAACGACAACGCCGACCCCTTGTCCAAGACGTTTGATGATGGCCATGTTGCAATGTACTTGAGAGACCGGATGTGAGGAGCAAGCTTTGAAGTACAAACCAGGCAATGACTGAGAAAGGAGGGAGCGCCGTACCTCGAGAGCTCGAGACTTATATGCGCCTTGTGAAGAGATGCCCCAGCAGGTTCAGCCTCGCACTACATCATACTTTAATGACGGCATCCAGTGCGACCGTTCTGACCAAGACCAACCATGCCGAATCTGAAGCAGAGGCATGTGAGAAGGGCTAACCCATTACGAACAGCATCCCAAGGATGGAGCTCGGACGATGACTTTCAGCTGCAAAACGATCCACTCTCCCGACGTCCGATTCCCTGGATTCAGCTCGTCCAAGCATGTCCAAAAGGTATTTGATTCTCAAGCACTGCTCGATACGCATGTGAATGTCACAGCCTTGGCCTCCAATTGGCCTAACGCATGATCCTACGACCGCAAAGCTAACTTTTAGGGGAAGTGATCGTCTTGTTTCACTAGTCATCCACGGAGCCCTACGGTCAACGGCAGCGTCACAATCATATCTTGTACACAACTGAACACGGACCGTACCTGATCTGCCTTAGCATGGTATGCAACGGGATCCTCAGCTCGTGGGAGAAGTAGGGCTCCCAAACACGACCGTGATGGCTGTGATGGTCAACGCTGAAAGCCATCCATACATAAGGCTGAGACTTCCTCCTAGAGACCTTTTTCCTTGGAAGTCGACGCAAGCAAGATGCTTCTTTTTACTTTCGCTGCGTTCCTCTGCGCCTTCGCGGCTGCCATTGCCAATTCTTACGCCCGCTCCGCACTCGAAGCCGATACTTTGACAACAAGGGACCCTTCGTCTTTGCGAGCAGATTTGGGTCATAGCATCTACCAAGGCTACCACAATGCGACATCCAAACTGGACGTCTTTAAAGGGTGACTATTGTATCCTAGAATTACTTATCGCGGCCCCCACTGACCAATATCGTTAGGATCCGCTTCGCTGAACCGCCTCTGGGTCGACTACGCTGGCAACCTCCCAAACCTCCTTCAACGAATCGCAACAAGACCGTCGACGCACAAGAGTACTCCTTGATCTGTCCACAGAACAATGTTGGGATGGGTCCGGCCACTCGTCCCACGAATGACACTGGCACGAGTGAAGACTGCTTGTTTTTGAATGTGTGAGTCTCTAACTACATGTCTTCAAGACAGGCACTGGTTTGCTAATTGAGGCTGATCTTAGCTGGGCACCGCGAAGTCATGGAGGCGCGAAGCTACCTGTAATGGTATGGATACATGGTGGTACGTCGATAACAAGCAACGAAACATGAACTGACCAAAGTGTCTTACATATCTCCAGGGGCTTATGGCTTCGGAAACGGCCGATACGACTTCAGCGACCTGATCAACACGAACAATAACTCCTTCGTCGGAGTTTCAATCCAATACCGAGTCATATAACCCCAGCCCCCTCCCTTTTCAAAACCGATCTGGCTAACAGACGTAGCTCGGAGCCTTCGGCTTCCTCTCCTCCGACGAAGTCCACCGCAAAGGCGTCCCCAACGCCGGCCTCCTCGACCAACACCTCGCCCTCGAATGGGTCCAGCAATACATCCACCTCTTCAACGGCGACAAGAACCGCGTAACCCTCGCAGGAGAAAGCGCCGGCGCCGGCAGCGTCATGCTGCACGCCATGGCGTACGGCGGGACTCGCGCGGGAAGAGAACTCTTCAGAAACGTCTTCGGAGCCTCGCCCTACCTCCCTCCGCAGTATGGGTATAAAGATTGGATTCCCTCGCAGTCGTATTATGCGTTTGCGAGTGCGGCGGGGTGTGATGCGAGGGATCCGTATCTGCATGAGGGGGCGCTGCCGATTTTTGAGTGTCTTCAGGGGAAGGACTCCAGGACGCTCATTAATGCTAGTATGACCGTGTCAGCGGCTGGACTGTACGGGGCTCTGGCATTTGCACCTGCGACGGATGGCACGTTCGTCCAGCAGCGTCCTAGTGTGCAGCTGGCGGAAGGGAAGGTTAATGGTGTGAATGGCCTCTTCGGCAACAATGCGAATGAAGGCTTCTTGTTGGTGCCGCAGACGATCAAGACGGAGAAGGCGCTCGTTGAGTGGCTGAAAATTACTTTTCCGCTGTTCTCGGACGCTGATATCAAGGCTGTGCTGGATACATATCCCTCGACTGACGCACCGGATAATCCTGAGGCTCCTCTGTTTGCCACAAATGGAATTTCTGGTCCTACGGCTGTTAACCAGAGCTCGCTAGGGACGGGGCAGCAACAGCGTGCGACCCTCATCTATGGGGAAGCCACGTTTGGTAAGTACTCACACATCCATCACCTTACTTCTCTTACACTGACACGCTTCTCCAAGTCTGCCCCTCTCACTAGCTCGCCCGCGCCTATACCCACAAACATCCCTCCTGCAACACCACCGCCGGCCCAGGTCACGGCTACAAATACCAATTCTCCGTCCCGCCCTCCATCCACTCCGCCGACCTCCCTGCCTACTTCCCCACCGTGCCCAGCATGACAGCCCACCCATTCCCCTCAGACTTCTCCACGGCATTCCAAACCCTCATTGGCAACTTCGTCGTCAACTCGAATCCTTTGATCAGCAGCCTTGTCGCGAACGGGGTTTCAACGGGAAATATGTCGAGGAGCGTGGTGAGTGACTGGCCGGTTTTCGATGGGGAGAGAGGTTCGTTGCAGGTTGATTTGAATACGACTTGTACAGGGTACGTCGCTGGGGATTTAAAAAAGAGGGAGTTCCCTTATTGCGCTGGTGAGGATAATCAGTTCAGTGTCGTGGATGCCGATACTTGGGAGGGAGGCCGGGGGAGGAGGTGTGAGTTTTGGAGGGACATGGGGAGATTGGTTCCCGAGTAGATGTTTTCGGCGGTGTAGATTGTCTCGGGGTGATGACAAGTGACTTACAATACGTGCCATCATGTTGTTCGAGATTATATGGGCGGTGTGTAGGCATAATGATTAACCATCCATTTGCGTCTTTCAGAAGTGTCGTGTTCACTGTGACTGCGATCGTACCAAGAGTCTTAGGCGTTCCCAGAGCGAATTGCCTGGCCCTTCGTCGTTGTTGCTGGGGGCATACAGGGTGACTTGACTATGCACGTGTCAGTCGTTCCTGGTAGCAACAATATTCGTAAGATGTCTCCACTCACCAAGCCCAAAGAGCATAATACACAGCCAACGCACCGCTAGCACGATGCTCGCCGTGCAGGAAGTAGTTGACGGTCCGAAATACTTCCTCAGCGACGTCTTGCACCGTGATTCCAGGATGAGGAAGCAAAAGTGGACTATTCAGAGACTTAAAACCTCGAATCGCCATTGAAATGCACTCATCAACCCTGGATCTTCCAACATGTCTCTCTGCGAGATCCAGCAAAACGATCAAGACTGCATCGTAGACGGCAATTTCGTGAGCCCTCGCGAAGTCACGGAACCACAGTGAAGTTGGGAGTGTCGGACTTTCGATCTGCAAGAGTGTGCGATGGAAGTGCGACTCAGTATCTGCGATACAGGCGGCGTTGGGGTGCAAGATATGCCACTCAAACCGCCATCGGCAAAGCACGTGAAGTGTGGAAAGAATGCGGTCTCGAAGAAGCTGTGACCGGAAAGAACTGTTGCAGTCCACATTTTGCCGTTCGCGACTGTCAGCGTCTTCAAGCAGACCCGGAACGTCCGCCGCGATATCAAGGAGTTTCTACATCGGAGTTTTGGGGATCCACGTTTTCGCCCAGGGGGTGGTCTTCCAGTCCTCGTGCTCCAAGAAGGTACGTCGGCGCTGCTGCAGGGCGAAGAAGATCTATGCGATTGTTAGAGGTTGGTGCTCGACATCCCGTGAGTAGGCACGAGACTTACGATGTTCATTCGACTCATCATGAAGTTTCTAGAAGTCGTACGTATCAGCACATATGGTCAGCGAAGGGAATATGAGGGTCTTTCCCATACTTCCGTGCGAGCCAGCCTTGATGTCCACGTGGCCCTATATGTTCCACCAAACGTGCGAGTCCCTCGTTGTGCTGTGCGTAGGCTTGGCCGTTCATTGCTCCTGTGGCGATCTGCATGATACGTGATAGTATGAGTCTTAGGAAATGAGTTCCACTAACGGGTCTTCGAGTTGACCGACCTCACACCAGAATAGAAAAAGCACAGCAGCATTATTGCCGACGTCATGCGACATCTTGTCGTCGACTAGATTTTTCGACAGCGTCTGAATGGCACCGGCGTACTGCATGCGTGCAAAGGCCATGTCCTGCGCGGAGCAGTCGTATAAGGCTGGCTCACATCTTAGGCTAGTCCTAGGATTGGGAGCGTATTGGAGATGACCGACCTGCGAAATGCACGGCAGCTAAGGCCGAAGCCGCCTGGGATGCCACGCCTGTTCCTTCATTGGCTATTATGGCCATGACCCAGGGCTGCCATTTGCTCGGAATCTGGAGTCAGGTAGCATTTTGGTGCTGGATGGGGACTTGGGGCGACTGACATCGTTCTCTAAGACTTCTTTGTGAATAAGGGCGGAGAGGAAGTGGAGGTGGATGGTCTATGGCTGTAGTGTCAGTAGCGTTCAAATCAGTCGAGTCATGATGACCTACCTCTCGCTGAGGTGCAAGTGACACGCGTGGAGTCTGTCTTGATATCGTGGTTGCCGGCGTCGCTATCCCGGCGGTTGTCGGTAGTTCTTGCTGTCTCTGGGAAGTATACATCTTAATCGGCCTTGAGGTATAGCCATCACAAACGAGTTTGGATTTCTCGCAGCGTCTGCAAGTGGGATGACGCTCATCTGTGGCGTATCAGTCAATCGTTTCATTCTTTGATCACGGCGCATCTGACTTACATACCACACTTCAGTTTGCGGCGCTTGCAGTTGCCGCATGCTTTGGAGCCGCCAGGTACGTTGACCATCCTGCAGCCAGTCTCGTCCTTCCAATTCCACCAAGATATGGCGGCACTGATGAAGTGAGGTGAAGAATGCTCAGGTAAGCAAGCAATGCTATAGCTAGCGAATATATCGAGTAGCCACAGCTGCGGCTGAGCAATGACAAGCGTGTTCAGAACATACCCTGTATCGACCAAATCCATAGGATTCTTATGCATCAGCGCGCAAGCGGGAACACATTGGGAAGGAAAAGCGTACCTTCCCTCCTCAGCTTAGCCCAGCACGCTAAAGCACAAAATCCCGGCAGAACCTCGGACCAAATTGCACAGACCGTTATATTCTTCTTCAAAGCATTGGTCTTTGTCGAACACCAGCTTGGCCGAGCGGTCAGAAATGACGTTCAGTTGAATGGTGTTCGATTCCCGGACAACGACAACGACAACGAAAAAGACAGACAAATACTTAATCTAGAATGGATTGAGCCTCACTGTCTTCTCTGATAATACAAAGTGTTATTAGTTCTTCTTGTGAGGCGGGCTCGGGGGACAAAAAGGTGTGTCGTTGGGAACTC
Organism: Zasmidium cellare ATCC 36951; assembly: GCF_010093935.1. Classification (NCBI taxonomy): domain Eukaryota; kingdom Fungi; phylum Ascomycota; class Dothideomycetes; order Mycosphaerellales; family Mycosphaerellaceae; genus Zasmidium; species Zasmidium cellare. The sequence continues at coordinate 408,298 of NW_022986974.1, forward strand.
CCATCGATTGTAAATCCTTTTTGCCTTTTTGTTGGACTTGATGGTGGTGGTGTAGCGGATCGTGTTGGCGAGGCGGCTCTTTTGACTTGTAGAGAGCGAAGATGTGCAGAACGGAAGCAATCTCGACAGCCTCACATCGTGTCCAACTTCTGCAATCGATTAGTGACCCTTGTTGCTGGTGGCTATGCTGTGTTCCCATTCTCCGTCAGCCTTCTCGACGTCGATTCTGTGCCTTGGCTCGCCATTGCATCACTAACTCGCCAGCGATCATATCCGTATCTGCCTTGCATTTTGACAGTCGTTTGAGCGTTTGAGAGATACGAATATGCGACAGCTTTGTTTCATGTTCTAAATCACATCACTGCTCTTGTATTCAACGTCACGCATCCTCTTTAGAGACAAGTCACAGATTCACTCCGGGAATTGGAGCCCAAAGATCAACAGCTCTTCCCTTCTTATGTTGCTCCCCACCCCTCCTGCTTTTAGTATGCGATTGATGGCGCATTTTCAAAGTCGAATAGGTATCGCGTGACACGGGATGCCAATGCTGTGAAAGTACGAAGTCCAACGTGCGCGAGATCGTATGCGGTGGATCGGTCTCGAAGGTCTTGTAGGACGTCACGGAGAAGTCTCGATTAGACTTGAGTCAATGTGACTTGACGCGATACTTAACACAAGCGAAGGCCCTTAGCAAGTGGTACTCCTCATGCTATACGTATCCTGATGCCATCGGAAATTGCTTGACAGTACGATACTGCAAGACACATGGACTGACGGTCATGCAGTAGGGGCTGTACAGGCCATGCGACTGCCGACCGCGGCAATGCTGTCCTCGTGATCGGGCATGAAGGCGGTAGTGTGTGGTGATGGGGACGAAGATGGGGAGATTGATGGGCAATTTGATGGAGGCCGTCATCTGGCGGGCGGCGGGTTGCCCTGCGTCGGCTGCTCCCTGAAGCGAGGGCCAATCAGGAGTCAACGTGCGCCATCCGGCGATCAACGTCTGGCTGGCGGCAGGTGCGACAAAGAGACGCGACGACGACCTCGTGCAGCAATTGATGGACCTCGTGCGCTGCTGCTGACCGACCGCCGCCGCACCCTCACCGAATCTACGGCTCAACTGCGATCAGTCGAAGAATGCGCGCCCGACGACGAGTATTTGTACCGCTGGCCACGCCCGGTTGACAACGTCGTCTGCCTCCGCCGCCCATCGCCATCGCATCCTCCAACCGTCAGCGCCTCGTACGGTCAGGCACGCTGATCGCAACCGCGACGCACACTGTTCCGTCCACCGCCTGATTGCGACTTATTATCTCCCGACCACTCCCTGCAGCCGTCCTCCTCCCTACTGTCTACCTGCACTCACCCACTCACTGCTCGCCAACCCGCGCGGACGAGGATGTTGTGACCGACAGAGTCCAGCAAACGACGTCGCATTACCCGGCTTCATTCACCCACGTCAGCCTTACCGGATATAAGCTACCGCGCCCAGACACCACCCCCAAAACGCCACCACTATGGCCGCCCTGAAGCAACCACACCGACCTGCGCCGCCTATACCGGACACTTCCGACTTCCCCGCCGAGCTCATCGGCAAGAAGGTGCTCCTCGCCACCGAATCTCTCGGCCCAGTCAACGGCGTCAGTAGAACGACCCAGAGTCTTGTCGACTACCTCCGAAATCACGGTGTCCACGTCGCCACATGCGCTCCCTACTACAAGGGCCAGCCACTGAACCACTCCTACGAGCCAAAACCGGAACGAACGCCCATTGTTAACAAAGAATGGGTCCGCTCAATCGAAGCCAAGTCGGCGTCTTTGGGTTCGCGAGCTATTGGCGGCGCATGGCTTTGGCACTTTGATCGCGAAGACCAGGCTCAGTCGCAACCTCTGCTTCAGGCGCAGAAGCCGCCTCTCTTCAATCGCAAAAGCGACGATGCTAAGCGCAAGATTGAGATGAACCGACTGAACCGCATCAACCCGGAATTCCGCCTCCAAGGCTACCCATTGCCATACAACCCAGATTTGACGGTCGCCTACCCTTTCCGACTGGGACGAGTGTATGACAAGTCTTTCAAGCCCGACATCATCTACCTGGCCAGCCCAGCGTCTGTCGGATTTCAATTCCTCGTCCAGTTGCGACAGCTGGATCAGCCACCGCCGACACTGCTCAACTTTCAGACCGATCTGGCTGCATATGCAGGCATTCTGTTTGCGCCGCCAATCGACCAGTATGCGGTCTGGCTGCTTCAGATCGTGCAAGGCTTCTTGTTCCAGGCAGCAGCAGTGCACACCATCTTCTACCCATCAGCTTATGTGCGACAGTACATGGTGGATGCCGGTGCGCCAGCTGAGAAGATGATCCAGCTCGGACGTGGCGTCGATACTGAGCTTTTCCACCCTGGTCGACGAGAGGAGTCGTACAGACAGCAGATTGCGCCAGATGGAGAGATCATCTTCTGCTGCATCTCGCGCATCGCTCCAGAGAAGGGCTTCGAGTTCTTGGCCAAAGCTGCCGAGAAGCTGAGCGACAGCGGCCTCAAGTTCAAGCTCCTCATCGTCGGTGGCAACAAGAACCCCAATGTCATGAACGAGGTGCGCGGCTACTTCAAGAACATCAGCGACAAGGTCTTCTTCACTGGCATGCTGCGAGGTGTGAACCTGGCTCGTGCTTATGCTGCAGCCGACGTCTTCCTCCACTGCTCCATCACCGAGACCTTTGGACTGGTCGTCCTGGAGTCGATGGCTTCTGGTGTGCCAGTCATTGCTCGTGATGAGGGCGGCCCATCGGAAACTGTCAAGCATGGCAAGTCAGGATACCTTGTGGCTCCTCATGACTTGGACACCTTCGCCGACTATGCTCGTGAGCTTGCCACCAACGAAGAGCTTCGCAAGGAGATGGTCGTCAACGCTCGCCAGCAAGCGCTTGATACCACATGGGATAAGATCAACAACAAGGTGGCCCTCCAACTCGCCGCTGCCTTGCGATCACACCCTCTCAAGACATCCGAGCAAAAGGAGCGAGAGGGTTTTTACGCCACATGGGCCAACATGGCGCGAGTCTATCTCGCAGTTGGCATTGTCTGGATTTTCTGGTTTATCGCGGTGATACCCATGCTTCTATGCGGCTTTGTCCACGGGCTTTTCAAGTGAGCGATGCCGAGCATCAGGCTTGCAGTCGACAGAAAGCATTAATAATGAGCGGATGACGTTCTCGCTCTCAGTACACGAAGATGATGATACGAGGTTGGACGATGGGTTTGGGAGGGCGAACGGTTGCAGATTCAACAAAACAAGCCTCGAGCTTTGGGATAAAAGGAACGACGTAAACTGTGATGATGGGCATTGGATTTCCTTTGAAGATCACTTGAGAAAGAAGAGAATCGGTCACTTACGGATTGTGCATGTGATGTTTGCAAGTCTGCTTTCTTACCCCAGAGCAACGAATCCGACCGCATCGACGAAGCCCATCCTAAACATCATCAGCCTGCCCGAACAATCAGCCCCAAGCGACACGCGCCGAACTTTCACCATACCAGAAGACAGCACCCAACAGCAGCCTCCGGCCCACACGCAGCCATCCTCGCCAAGTGCTCCAGATTGCCCTCGCTACCAATCGTCAAGGCCTTCAGCGTCGTGCAAACTTGAGAGCCATGTTGCCATTTGTCTGATTGAAACTACTCGCTCCAGCGTGGCATTTGAGTGAATCAGTACTAGACGTAGAACAGATAGAGAGAGACAGGAGGATCAGAGACGTTGTTTAGACCTGGTCACCTGACATAGTCACGTGCCAGAATCCTTCCAGATCCGCAGGAGCGATCCTGCCCAACCCTCACCAAACACGACGAGTCAAAGCCCACCTCATCAATGTTTCATCCTCCTATCTTGTCTCTTTTCTCATCTCGACAAAACTATAGTCGACTCGCGGCGGCGATAACTGATTGACTTCGCACCTTCCAAACTGCAGTATACCGAAAATGATCTCACCGCTTTGTGCGAGACGGGATGTCCTTGACCTCGGACGAAGTGGCTTCAACACGTTTCGTGAGCGCATTGGTTCGGAGTCGTTTGGCTGAGGCACGCGGTGGATGCGAACGAAGATCGAGAATAACGTGGGCAGTCAACAAGCAGGACGAAGCAAGTTTTTGGACTGCTGTTCGGCTTTTTCCTGGCCGAGTCGCGAGCGAATACCCCTGTCTGGGACCATGCACCTGCGAACACGGCCTCCATCATCATCGCCATCCACCAACGAAGCGAAGCTCCTTTCAGCCAAACTTGGCTGCATCATGCAAGCTGCGGACAAGCATCGCTTGGGTTCAGCTTAGGAGAATTTGTCCTTTCTGGGCGACGAATTGTGGGTGCAGCACGACGACACCCTTTTCTCTGCTTGAACGCTGTGCAACCACCGCCACCGCACGACTGACCCAATGGATGGCGACAATATGCGCTTATTGCTGTGTGGGTGCTGACTGCAATAACAATACACATTCCAGGAGTCAGGCCATTTGGAAGCCTCTTCTCAGGACCTCTGTGTTGTGGTGTTGATGCCTCTCTCTCTCCCTCCAAGCGACGCACTTCGGTTCTCCAACGTCAAAGGCCGAAGATGCTTGCCCGCACGCTCCCACACTCCACGCGCTTGACGATGACACCCCAGTCGGTCTCGCCGTCGTCTAGGATATCACCATCCATGCCTGCCCGGGAGGCCCCACCGCCCTACGTCTCACCTTCATGAGTCGCCACGACGACACCTGCATCCACCCGCACATTCCATCAGGAAGCGTGCTGCTGCTGCGCAACTTCCACAAATGGTCAGCGTCTGGAAATGAGGTTGCAATCTCAGGCAGTGTCGCGAACCGACATCTTGATCGCTTCAGAATTGATTGCTGCGGCAATCGACATCAACATCGATCAGCAGGAATCTGGTACGAGGCTTTCAAGGCTGATTCACTCACGCTGGCAATCGCCCACGGAGAGGCGGACAGTACGGCTGAGATGCAATCTGCATTGACTATTGCTGACCTCCACCCAACTATCGATGCTGATGCATACCGCTTTCAGACGACACAACGCAGCCATACCCACGTTACTGGCCATGCTGTAGCTGAATTAAGCATCATCTTGGTGAGTGCTTTGCTGCACCGCTTATGCGGACTTGGCCACCCATCCTTGCAATCGTTGCTTAATGCGGAAACAATGCAACAATGGGAAGGAGGAGAAGTGGATCCACCGTCCTTTCAGGCCTGCAGCATGTCACCCATCACAATCTGCAGTAGTACTGGAACTAATGTATGCATCCGTGGACAGACCTTTGGGTGGTGGACGGTCAATCAGAAATCAGCCTTACTGGTACACGGCCCGCTGGCGGGCATGCCTTGTTTGCACCGATGCTGATCGGCCATGGGTCGGCATCATGATTAAGATGTACCTGTGCACCGCACCCTTGGATCTCCGGGTAATCTGCCGAGGATGGAGGAGACGCTCAGGCCTATGTTGAGCCCATAAAGCGCTCGTCGGCCCTGTACTTGCTTTGTGTGCCTGTCTCATCATCCTGCTCCATCGCCTGCTCGCTTCTGTGTTCGCTGTGCTTCTATCTTCTCACGCTCTCAGGTACGCATTTTCATGCTGTGATTCTTACTTTCCAAGACCTTTTCCTTGACTGACTTTCATCCAGCACTGTCAATCGTTACACGAACAACACCATCAAGATGCACGCCACCCTCATCACCCTCCTGGGCCTGGCGACCGCCGCCTTCGCCGACCAAGGCTACTTCTGCCTCACCGACTACGACGCCCAGCGCGTTGCCAACAACTTCGGCCAAACCATCGAAAACTACTCTGACGCCCTCGCCGACCGCGTCCTCACCACCGACTTCACCGACTACTCAGACAGCGTCAACGAACTCATCAACAACGGCTGCCCCAACGGACCCCAACCCCTCGGCTCCGCGACTTTCACCTCCCTCGCCGACTTCAAGGCCGGCCAGGGCGCCCAGCCCTCCATCCCCTTCCAGATCCTCAACGTCTGGCACAACTGCGACACTGTCACCGTCCGCTGGCGGTCCTCCAACCCGGGCACCGTCCAGCCCGAGCAGCAAGTTACCGGCATCATTGTCCTCGAAACGTGCCATGTCGGTGGCGACGAGCCTTGGTTGATCGATACCGTCTACTCCGAGTTCAACTCTGGTGCGTGGTTGTACGATTTGGGCGTATTCCAGCCGACGTGCAATGCCACGAGCGCCAAGTTCTTCAGGAGAAATGCGGTCTGGAGGCCAAACATGATCTAAGCGGGCTGAGGTGTGAAGGATGTGTGGAAATCGAGGAAGTTCGACAGTATTTCGTAGCTCTCATCATTTCTTATCGCTGAGGAGGAGGAAGAAAAGCAGCTTGTACAAGTTATCACTGCATCTGTTGTTACTGTTTCTGCGGAGCTGGATGGGGAAAGCGTGTGCTGTGTGTTTACTACTTCGATTCAGAAAAGGAGAGCAGATCTTAATGTTAGTTATTCCCTCAAGAAGGGTATGTGTCAACTGAGTTACTCTACGAACACTTCGGATCAATCATCGAGCAAATAGGGGAGTCGAATGGTTCGCTATTTACTTACACTTTTCCCTTCCAATTCCCCTTCTCACGCTAGAACTAGTCTATTAACTCCCACGTCGAATGCCAGCCCGAAAATGCAACCGCCAAATAAGGAGAAGACGTCTGTTAGGAACCCTTCGCCTCAGGAAGAAAAGAGGAAAGATTCCCGCACAACTACTACCATCCCCAGACAAGCAGAGATGTACTTATTCAACTGCAAGTCCTACAAATCCACAAAACCTCACCCCTTCCTCCCCCAAAATCTCATCACCACCACTCTCTTCTCTCAACCATCCCCCAACTCCCTCACCACCCAAACGCTCACCCCCACGACCCCCTCAAACGTCACAATCCTCCCCACCCCCCAAACCACCCCCCATTCCCGCCCGATCCACCCCAACTCCCCCGTCCACACATACAGCAGCGCAAAACACACGGCCGCGTAGACGGCATACACGCGAAACACAGACCAATGACTCAGGCGCTGCGTCGCGGGGAGAGCGGCGTGCCGCCAGAGGGGGTACGTGCTGAGGGCGGTGGTGTACCAGAGGGTGATGTCGATGAGGTAGAGGGTTATGAGGGTCGCGAGGAGGTTGAGGAGGAAGATGAAGGGAGGGTAGGTGCAGAGGATGTTCAAGCCCAACCAGAGGAGGTTTATGGCACAAGGGAGGAGGTTTAGGAGCAGGTCGAGGAGGGTCAGGAAGAAGGTGCTGAAGATTAGGAGGGAGGAGATGAGGCAGAGGGGGTTCAGGGCGTTGGTGTCGTCCATGTAGAATTTTATGGTGCGTTTGGTGAGTTTCTTTGGGCGCTTGTGGGTGGGGCGGTAGGGGCGGGCCATGGTTTGGTTTTTTGGATGGGGATGTGGATGGAGTGGAGGTTTGGTGGGGAGGTCTGAGGAGGAGGAATTGAGGATGGAGGAATGGGGGTGAAGCGTTTTGGGATTTGGTGTTGTGTTCGTGTGTTGAGTGTTATCGATTGGGACGAGTGAGGGTATTGTTTGGTGAATGGTGTGGGGACCTGACAATGTGGACAAAGAATCGGGAGAAGGCTTTGACAAAGACATTGTTATTGAAATGGAAGAAATGTCTTCATCCAAGACCTTATTCAGGTCTTTCTGTCAGGCGACGCTGAGTCGGGCTTGATGGCGAGGCTGAAGACCTTACGATGTCGAAGCCGCAAAAGCTATTATTATGAGGAGCGCAGAAGGTGTCTCAATTCAAGACCTTAGGTCTCAATTCTTAACCGACACCGAGTCTGAGAGGGTTGAAGACAAGGCTGAAGCGCGCATGTCATTTGGGTTAGACGAAACCTTTGGAGATCTCGCTTGACGAAAATCCGCGTAAGTCGCTATAATCATAATGACGTTGGAACCTTCCGAAGAAGATGGTCTGAGGTCATTTTCTTTGTGGGTTCAGAGGGCTGGACAGTCGCGAGAAGTGAGGCACATGGTGCTCATGTGTAACTCTAATAAAGAATGGCCAAGAAGGCTTGAGATGGCTCAGATGACGAGTAGAATTGAGGAAATAGCTTGAGACTTCAAGATATACCCAAATCGTGGCCCGGAAGCTAGAGGCTGGCAGTCGTAAGGCTCTGGATGTCTTGTGTCGGTGCTTGCCATCCGCAATTCGATCAAGGAGGAAGAGGCGTTAGCCCTCAGGGTCTTGATAGCGATCCTCTTTCGGATCCATTTGCTTTTCGAGGTCAACCCGGGTCCAACAGCAGTGGGCAACCTCAGATCCGCCGAGGCTGCGTTGAAGCCGGCGCATCCAGAGTAACATCAAATGCCAAGTCAGTAGCTGGCAGAGAATATTGGGGAGAAGAGAGCGTGTGCAAATCAAGGGGCAAATCGTTGAGTAAAGCTTGATTTCCTCGAGACGTCTTGCCCTTCGGCCCATGAGGTGTTTGCAGACGAGCGGTCAAGTACATGCCCAGGCCATCAAAACCGTGCATCTCCCGCCTTTGAACATATGCTGTCACTTATTTAATGCATAACTTCGGTGAGCGATGCCTCTCCAGCCGTCTTGGCTAGACAACAGGTTCGGCTACTGCTTACCAACGTATAAAGGGGCTCTCTCGTCCGCACAAGTGACCGCAACCGGAACGCTTGCCGCTGCTCGAGAGTCGATGTGGTTGCAATAAGCTTCACGAAAAGTCACAAGAAGATGTACCGTGCATGCAGGGGGCCTTAAGCCACTGTATTCTGCACGCCACCTCCATCTTGAACTTCCCAATTAGGAAGGTAGATTAGCTCCGAACTGTAGGTGCAAGCTTTCTTCCTCGGCATAGGCAAGAGATTTTGCAGGGACATAGCGCAGTAATAGGCCAGTTCAGATTGTTTTGTAGGTCACGAGCCCGGATTTGATCAGGAAGTAGGAAAGATTTTCATCCCACAGAATCCTTCGGGACTTTGTTATGCAAGATGGAAAGTCTAATGGCCGGGTGAATGGCTGCAACGAGCAGTCCTCTAAGCCCCTCCTATAAGGGCGCTCTGGTCATCAGACTGCTTTGTGAGTGTTTCTGTGCTGGACCAATGTTCGACGAGTGCCTACACATTAAGCTGTCCAGACGAGTGGGCCTGTATGCCGTTCGCACGCTTGCTACCCCTAGCTCTACTACTCTGCAAGTTTTAGTATCACGGAGTGTAACGATGCTAGGCGTTTGGACTCATTCAGGAAGTCCGTGGCCGGATGTTGATAGACGTCGTAAAGTCTCTCCAATGAACGTTTTCAAAGACTGGAGCCGTTCGATGAGGCCTGATTCAGGGGCGCTGCGTCGCCAGGTTCTTGACGTGGACATATATAAACAGCTCGAATATTCATTTATACCAGAGGACTGAGTCGATTCGTTAGTTCTGTCTATCTCATTCTACCGCAAAGCAGAGAAGATGAAGGTCATCTTTGGCCTCGTATTTCTAGCACATAGCGTTTACGCTTGGTTGCCCGGCATCGACCGCGATCTGGATGCTTTCAACACAACACACGTTTACAAACAGTTACAAGAACGTGGACAACTAACAACCCGATCAGCCAACTCATCCCGCTCAGGCAATTTCACGCAATACTTCGCTCCAACTCTTCCAAGCGGAGTCAGAAAGATTCGAGGGGTTAACTTTGGCGGTACGAAACAAGCTTGCTCGAGTCAATGACAGAAAGCTAATCTTGATATCAAGGCTGGCTAATATCAGAGCAATGGATGATGCAGGACGAATGGAGTAACACCATGGGTTGCGGGAACTCAGCCTCAGAGTTTGATTGCATGCGTGACCATTACTCGGGCGATCAACGAGAGACCGGCAACCAGAAATTCGAAGACCATTGGAGTTCATGGATTACTCCCGATACTGTCGACTCAGTCAACTATGTCGGCCTGAACACAATTCGCATTCCCATTGGGTATTGGTCCTACACCGAGATTGTTGATCAGTCCTCGGAGCCTTTCGCAGACGGCGATCGAATGCTGCCTTATCTGGACGCCGTCGTCGAAAGGGCCGCCCAGAACGGCATGTATGTAGTTATTGATTTCCATGGCGCTCCTGGTGGTCAACAAGAAGACATCTTCACCGGGCAAAACAATCACCCAGCAGGCTTCTTCAACGACTACAACTACGGCCGTGCAGAGCAATGGCTATCCTGGATGACAAATCGAATCCATACCAACTCAGCGTATCGTACAGTGGGAATGATCGAAGTCCTTAACGAGCCAGTCTCAATGCACGACAAGAACTCAGACGGAAGCAATCGTTATCCAGCTCCTGGCGAAGACCCCGGCCTAGTCCAGACATACTACCCAGCAGCCCTTGCGGCTGTACGATCCGCGGAAGACAACCTCAACATCGCCAGCTCGCAACGTCTACATGTACAGTTCATGTCTCAAAAGTGGCTGTCAGGGGATCCACGATCGACTTCAGCTGTACAGAATGACCAGATGACGAGCTACGATGACCACAACTACATCGGCTTCGCACTTCAGAGTACCAGCGATCAATACCAACTGATACACAGTGCCTGCACTGACTCCCGCCTCGTCAGCGGCGAAGACTTCCTGATCACCGGCGAATGGAGCATGACCTCAGGAGTTGACCCCAACGACAAGACCTTCTTCCAAAAGCTCTTTACTGCACAGCAACAGCTCTATGAGGTTCCTGGAATGTCAGGTTGGATGTTCTGGACGTGGAAGACGCAGTTGAATGATCCTCGTTGGACGTATTCGGATGCGACGTCTTTGGGCTATATTCCTACGAATGCGGCGGATTTGGATAACAATGTGTTTCAGGATGTGTGCAGTGGATATACATAGGTTGTGATTAGAGGTGTGGCGAGACGATGTCGGCGCTATAGTGTCTGCTAGAGGATCGTTTCGGAATCAAAAGGCTGAGGCTTGTCAAGCTGATGATTGCACAACCCTAGCTCTTCACCGAATCCTTCTGAAATGTGTTGCACTTGAGTGCATGGTTTTAGAGTAGTCCCGCGTTATGTCCGCTCCGCAGCAATGTCTTCTTCACCGTGGTTTCTCGCACAATGGAATGTGCAACTGGGTGACATTCACGAAACCATTCGTTAGAACGAAGACTTCACCATGGATTCTACGTCTGTGGTTTTATAAAGGCATCATATTTTTAGCCATGCCATTCTTTGTATTAGACTTGCCCTTATGCGTAATGCGATGTCCTGGACGAGAACGCCCCCGATCGAACTCAGACAGCCGCAACCACTCAGACAGCCGAAACTGCAGCCAGAGTCATATCCTGAGCAGCTATCAGCCTCAAGGCGAGCCTCCATAGAAAGATGGCTCGACGGGATACCTGAAAGTCCCGAGGACAGTGAGATCGTCAATGAACCGCCATCCGACATACAGTTTCGACAAACACGTCGAGAAAGCAATGAAACATCTGGAACGATCGATACGATTCATCCTGGATCGTCAGAATCCAACAAGCTCAAACGACACCGAAGCACTTCTTCATACCTCCCACGCAGCTTTCGCAGACGGCCCGAACTTTTAAAGATACCTCCAGATACCGATCCCCAAACAATCGCACGAGCGCCCTCATATGTCTCTCCGATGGAAAAGATCGACCTACTCCAAGAAAAAAGACGACGAAAAGATCTGTGAGCAAAGCGACAAGATCTTGAAGGACTACATCCGCCATCTTGTCAGGTCAGCACTGCAAAATCAGCAGCGAGCAGATCTCGCGGTCAATGGGCGTCGGTGGAGCTCGAGTCAGAGTATCGTCGGAGTCCCGCGAAGGTGCTGCGACAGATGCTGTTGGCCATGGTGCAAGAGATGAATGACGACGATCAGGCGATTGTGGAGGTCGTGAGGCCTATACGGGGGACTTGTGAGTGGTGGGAGTGCTCGATGTGTCGAAAAGGTCTAGAAGATAGGGGGAAGACTGTATAGACATCATTGTTTGCCGACCTGCCATGATCGAATGCCTTTCGGAGTGGCAACGTCATCGGTTCAAAAGCCAGCAAATTCCTGAGAGTCATTCAATAAAGCCTTAAATGATGAAAGCCGACCCAAAATATTGAATGCTGCTGTAAGTATCACAGGCATGTGTGTGACGCGGAGTAGACTAATGGAGTTTAACGCTGGGGAATATTTATCGCACACGTGCCGACGCTCGGACCAAGTAAGTGAATGAATTCAGCATGACGCAAGGTGCACGGACTTGCAAGCCACGACAAGACTTCCGCTTCAAAGCGAGATGCTGGCCTTCCTCCTTGAACGCGCAAGACACCAGTCCCTCGACTGCGAAGCATCGCCATCAAGTCGCATCTTTCGCGGGCATCCAGAATGCGCTCCATCAAGATGCTGTTCGCCATGCTGCTGTGCTTCTTCACGCTAGCGCTGCACACTGCGGACGCCCTGAGAATTTTTGGATCATCAGCAGCCGCCACTCTATCTTACATCGCTCGCCCGATACCTGCCGCAAGTTCCTCGACTCCATGAAGTCGCATGCCGCTGACATAAGGATACTTTAGTTCGATGCGACCGGCCCCCTGAGCAAGATGAACGAGCGCATTCAGTGCGTCAAGGTGCTCGCACACGAAGGCGTCATCATGTCGCTTTCCACTGAGGATTCCCGCCTCATCCTCAAGCTACACGATTCAATCAACGACCTATTCCGATTCTACCACGGAAAAGGCAGCAACGCTTGTCCTTTGGCCACCACCACCACCACCACCACATCCCCGCTTACCGTCGCCATCAAACACACAAGTCACGACCAAGACGTCTCCGATCCACTGAAAGGCTGCGACACGGACAAGCTCATCAACCTCATAGAGCGCCGACTGCTCGAACTGGTGGCAAAGGGACCTTCGAGGGAGACTCTGCGAATCCTAGCTTCGAGACTGTTGGAGGTTGTGGAGAAGAAGAAGGAGTACGAGAAGGCGGCTGATTGCGTGGATGATCCTGGAGAAGCTCTGAAGTCGATTCTGGCGGACTTCGATAGGGTTCAGGGACTGCTGCGGTATGAGTTCTGAAGAGAACGATCGAGAAGCTGGTATGGCTACAACCAGGGGGCAGCTGGAGGGCACATCAGAGCATCATGGTATAGACCACCCGCTCAATAGGGTACTTCTTCGTCAAACTCAGGAGCGAGAAAGAACTCACAAGTACGGGAGATGTCCTGTGCAGTTGTTAGCTTCGTCGTAGAGTATACATGTCTAAGTCGTACATCTAATATCTCTTTCCCCATGTATCCCTTATCAGTCAATTACCTGCTCATCACCTGACCTTTCTCACTACCGCAGCGTGATCTATAAAGAAATCTCATTCCACGAAGTGAAGTAGCAGGTATTCTCTTGGCCGCCCACCTCCCTCGGCCAACCTAGGTCAAAGGAAGCGGAGATCATTGCCCAGCGTCGCAGCGTAGCTTGCTTGGGTTGCATGCAAGATACATCCTTCGGGTCATGCCTCCACACCTGGAGATCTCACCTGTACAATATAGATATGTACCCGGACTTCATGTTACCCTCACAGATACACACTCTCTGTCACTCTGACGGTACGCGGCGGACAAGATGGACACCAAAGACCTCGAAGCCACCACCAAAACCGACATAACCACCACCTCCTCAACCCCCTACGACGACATCAGCCACCTCAAAGAAGATGCCACGCACGACGAGAACAAAAACATCGGCACCCTCGACCGCAAGCTCAAAAGCCGCCACATCCAATTCCTCGCCCTCTCCGGCGCCATCGGCACGGGTCTCTTCGTCGGCAGCGGCCAGATTCTCTCCCTCGCAGGACCCCTCTCGACCTTCCTCGCCTACCTCTTCACGGGCTTCAACCTGTACTGTGTCATCAACTCCCTGGGCGAGATGGCGACGTACCTGCCCATCCCCGGCGCGGTGCCCGTCTACGCTGCGCGGTTCGTGGACCCGGCGCTGGGGTTCGTGTTGGGGTATAATTACTGGTATCAACTCGCTATTGGGGTTCCCATTGAGACGACGGCGTCTGCGATTATCATTGGGTTCTGGCCGAATGGAGTGTCGAATGCGGTGTGGATTACGGTTTTGACGATTCCGATGATTCTGGTGAATCTCCTCCCAGTGAACTTCTATGGCGAGGCGGAGTTTGTGTTTGGAGCGATCAAATTGACCACGATCATTGGCCTCATCTTGTTGATGTTGATTATCGATCTTGGTGGTGCTCCTAGTGGTGATCGGATTGGGTTTAGGTATTGGGACCATCCTGGGCCGATGAATGAGTATCTTGAGACGGGGGCGCTTGGAAGATTTTTGGCCTTCTGGAAAGTCTTCATACAAGCGACGTTTGCGTATGGCGGCAGTGAAATGTGTGTCATCGCTGCCGGGGAGACGGAGAATCCAAGGATGAACATCCCCAAGGCTGTGAGGCGGGTGTTTTGGCGGATTCTGATTGTAAGTGGATCTCCTCAGCTCGGGAGTGTTCTGTACTGATGAGAATACCCAGTTCTACGTACTAGCCATCTTCCTCGTCGGAATGTGCGTCTCCTCGAAAGACCCACGCCTCCTCAACGCTATCGATCAAGGCTCTCCCGGAGCAGCAGCCAGTCCCTTCGTTATCGCCATCGTGAATGGAGGCATCCCCGCCCTCCCACACATCATCAACGCTGTAATCCTTTCCTCCGCATGGAGTGCCGGCAACGCCTTCTTCTACTCTTCCACGAGAATCCTCTACGCCACAGCACTAGACGGCAAAGGTCCCAAATTCCTCACCTACGAGCGATTCGGAGTACCATACGCTTGTGTCGCAGCCACTGCACTAATCAGCTTGCTTGCTTATCTCAACGTCTCGAGTGGCTCCGCGAACGTCTTCTTCTGGTTCAGCAACATCAGCGCTGTGTCTACGCTCATGGTCTGGGGTAGTATCTGCATCACTTACCTCCGCTTCTTCTACGGCCTGCGTCACAACAACATCGCCCGAACCTCATTGCTGTGGAAAGCTCCGTTCCAACCCTTCCTGGCTTACTTTGGACTATGTTTCTGCGCCATCGTCGCCTTCTTCAACGGATACGACGCTTTCTTCCCGGGCAAGTTCAGCGCAAAGACTTTTATTCCCCCTTACATCGACATCCCGATCTTTCTGGCGTTGTATCTGGGATACAAACTTGTCAAGAGGACGGAGATCGTCAAGCTCAAGGACATGGATCTTTGGAGTGGCAAGGCCGAGATTGATCGACAAGAACCGCTCTGGCCGGTGCGACAGCCTAGGAACTGGGTCGAACGAGTGTGGTTCTGGATAGCTTGAGAAGGGCTGTTTTGATGTTAGTCGTGCATCCGTCACTTGTGTTGAACATTCAGAACTCACCTCATTCTTTGCTGAAGCCTTCGACTGATACTGCGCTTGATCGTGAGATCGACATCCCACTTGCATCTCTCATACACTCGCCGCCGCATGCATGACCAAATCCGAACTATCCGTATAACAAACTGCAGGAGAAGGATCCATCCAGGAAGCGTTCGCATCAAAGTCCACCGTCCCCAGCCACTGCAAAAAGTCTGCATCATTGCCAATATTGGCGCCAAAATGCGTATTGTCGAGGAACTCATGGCCGGTATCTAGCACGACCGAATTTCGTGGCTTGGAAAGTAATCGATCGAGCACCTTGCGGATGGCGTTGAGGCCCATATTGCAGATGGAGTAGTTGCCCTCGTCTGGCCTCACGGACTCCAGCATGGGTACGAGCACGCAGAGTTGCTGCAGTGTATCAGAACGGGGGAGAGTGTCATTGGGATCATTGATCTGATCACGCTTCAGCATTTCCATGGCCAGGACACCAGCTGGCGGCACGGCATAAAAAGCCAGCATATCCGTAAAGTCAAGCTGGAACTCAAAGAGATAGTCTTTGATCCCCCAAGTTTTGAGCACCAGACTAAACAGACGCTTCGCCGCCTCTATCATCTTGCCCGAGTGGGTGCGGAATCGATTCACCACGGCACGTTCGATGAGGAAGTCGGCGTGCAGGGTCGCCACGTGGACGCTGAGGAAGCAGAGCACATCATGTGGTCGCCATTCGGTGCCACGACCTATCATGGGATAATGTGGATCATGTTTGAGGTTGGCTATGAGCTCTTCGGGATCCATTCGCGCGACCGGGGGCATGGCGGCACGGGCCTGCTTTTCACATGCACGAATATTGCTGTGAGGTTTTGTAGTCAGCCAAAGTATGATTCGGTTCTCGTAGTTAGCACTCACACTATTCGGGCTTCCATATCCTGCACATGGGGGCCTATGACAATTTCTAGGACATCCTCACGGATCTTTGCTCGCAAACAGGCAGCCTTCCGCCATGCTGATCGACACCGTTTCCTCAAGGATTCAGGAGCATAGCCATTCTCGTCAAGTTGTGAGAGTGCCGCTTGCACGTCGGACCAATTTGCGCAGATTTCCTCGTCGGTCAAATCATGTGGAGATTGTAAGACGGAGTAACGGTAGCTGATATGCGGCGGGCGGCCCATGAAGGTCGCCAGAAATTTGTCCATCAGGTAGACGGCATTGAACTGCCTCAGACGTAATTCGTAAAGGAAGAAAGGTGTGTGAGAATCCAGTTTTGTCTCGAGGTGAAGCCCCATCAGCACAACGTTATCACAGGATTCCCCCAACGATGTCCAGACCTCGCTCGCCGTGTCCCCATGCACAAAGGCGGTCGCGATGATCCTTTCGTACAAGAGTGTTGCAGTGAGATCATTTCGACTGCCACATGCTTTGGTCAGGTCCACGCATGCGTTGATCAGATGCAACATTGTCCTCATTAAAGTCTTCTTCTCCCAGGCACCATCGCTGGTCTTGAAGGCCGAGTCCCAACCTGGAAGAGTAGCGGCCAAAGCACTGACGATGAACAGGACCAGTCCTAACGTCTCCCATCGGAGGTTCTCTCCGGTGGACTGGAGTGCCCAGTCTCGACATGATGTGGTGCCCGTGTGTTGGAGTGGCTGCTGGGTGTTTCGCCAGATCATGTGGCATCTCCTCTCAAGGCGGTCTGGGCGTCTATCGTTCATCATGTCTTGTACGAAGGGAATCAAGCCATCCCGCCACACAAGATACATCGGACGAAACAGAACATAGGCGTTGCCAAAGTCCTCGAACCATCGATCGATGAATTCCTTGATCTTATCCATGTTCTGGAAGAACGCAAGCACCTCGGCACCAGAACGAGCATGGGACTCAGGTATTGACGTGTCACGAGCGAACGCTGTTGGGACAGCCTCCAGCGGCGGATTGATACCCATGCTGCTGTTGAGTTCTGCAACGACTGCTGACGAGCTTGTCTCCCCTAGGAAGCCTACGTTCCTGCCTTTCGAGGATGAAGGATTCGACGAGTCCATAAGAATCCCCGCTGATGGGACACTCAGAATTCCAGGTGGCCGAGGATCCAATGCTGTGGTCTCTCGACGAGCAGGCTGGGATTGGGGTGTATGGTGAACGGCTGGCTGCTCGTGCGACCAGTTGGTGCCCTCGTAGGACGTCGGCGGGGGTGAGGATACATCTGAGATGGTGGGACTGATCGGGGTGATGTTGGTTGATTTGGTCAGAGGTGCTGGGTGGTAGAAGCAGTTACTAGACGTCCCTCTTCGAACACATCGTCCGCAGGCTGGCAATCGATGGTCACAAGAGAGCTTGCGCTTCCGGCAAGGCTCGCAGCTTTGGAGCATTCCATTGCGCCGCTTCTTGGGAATTGTTCGCGAAACAGAGCCCGGAATCATGATGGCAGCTCTTGTCAAGCTACTTTGGGACGAGGAACGAAGAGACGACGTGATGTTTGTTTGGTCGTGGGCAAGGATTCAGCTCTGTATAGATAGCTCGGCCCTCGGACTGCTTTACGGACCTACTGCAAACGACATGGGCTCAAATCCTTCTGCAGCCATCAAGATACACTCGGAGCTCGGAGCTCGAGGATCAATCACTTCATACCGTATCGTCCTTGTCAGAGCAGCTTGGTGATCATGGTGAAGATGTGGTGCACAGAGGATGGCGAGTTCTGTCGATGAAAAAGAATCTCACAAGAACGATGTAGCTCGAAGATGGCCAAGAAAGAGACGTCAAGACTCAAGTGATGATATGGGATTCGTTCTCTTCCATCCTGACTCCTAACAAATCTGACTACTCTTCGTCAAACTCATCGCCTCAAGCCAAGAAGATGAAGACTCCCTGTCCCCCAAAGTCGGAACCTGAGAACCCCTCGACGTCCACTCCGGCTCAGAACTGGACATCGAAATCTCTGGTATACGCACACAATGGCTCGGTAGCTCATTGTCTTCCCTTGCTCCCGGAAACATCTTGACGACGAGGCATTTCAATGCCAGGAGGGACGCGCAGATTATGCCCACGTTGGCTTCCACAGCCGACCAGATGATGGCCCAGATGCCGGACATGATGTAGTCGCCGTTGGCGGAGGTGATGAGGACTGTTGCGAGGCGGGTGACGGAGACCAGGCAGACTATGAAGCCGAGGAGGAAGACTAGCATGGTGAGGAGCTTTTGTTTCCGTGGGAGGTGGAGGCCGGAGATGGAGGGGATGGTGAGGAGGAGTGTGAGGAAGTCGAGTCCGATGTTGACTGCTGCGACTGAGACCCAGTATGTCTGGGCGCTGCGGCAGTGTCCTGGGATTTGGGGGTCGAAGAGTTTGGCTGTTGGGTTGCAGAGGAAGATGCCGCCGAAGACGCCCCATAGCGTGGCTGGGAGGAGGGTGGCCATGAGGAGCCAGCAACACATGCGGGTTTTCTGGCCATTGACGACTCGTAGATATTGGACCAGGATGGAGGCTTTGGTGATGTTGACTGTGACTGCCCAGACGCTGTTCACGGCAACGATGAGCTTGGCGATCATAATGGTATCAGCTGGAGCTGCATTGCTGTTATAGGAACCGACACCATCATAGACAGCAGCGGCAATGAGGCCGGATTGGACCCAGGCGAGGATCTAACGAAATTTCAGCGGGCATTCTCTTCACGAGAGACTTGTCATTACTCACCAGAGACAGTAAGATGACATAGTCATCGAGCCCAATGATCCTAACGAGCCTGCTTCTCGTATACCATCGCAACACCACCACAATCGTGGCAAGAACGCTGAAGGCAATCGCAGGTCCAAGAGCAGTCCAGCCGACATCGCCAGCTCCAAAGTGTGCTGCTGTAGGTGATGCTGGTTCCGTGCTTAGGGATACATTATTGTCGACATGTTCTCTGAGATCTCTGGCGAACATGATAAGCTCCAAACATCAAAAAGTCCATTCCCGATGCATAGCAGCGTGGCCAACATATAGCATCTTGTCCATCAAAGAGACAGCAGCCCAGCCAGGTCTGCAATATCGTCAACCAAACAACCATCACCTCGCCAGATCGCTTTGTCCGACGTCCAGAAAGCAAGTCAAGTTCTGGAACTCATCGACGGTGGTGTGGAGTAGGAGAGGCCGTATAGGCCATTATCTGTACGCTTAGAGGCCCAGTCCATATAAAGTTTGTCGCCGAACCATGGAAGTATCCAAGCTGGACAAAGAAGCCAACAGGCCTCGGCGAGTCGTAAAGCAGTATGCATTGGCAAGTGATGTATGTTGCATCATCTTGTCCAGCATACTGAGAAGATGGCCACAAGTGAAGGCGACGTCCGTGGGAAGGTATCTCCAGTCAAGCCAGATTCATGGGCTTTGATGACGAGCAATAGCTCCCGGGTGCTGGGCATTCCGATAGCTGGACAGTCGACATGAACAGGATGCTTCTTCCCAAGGCGAACCCAAAACCACCCCCTACAGATACCTCTGTTCGTCATCGCCGAGTGACGCTCGCCGGATGCAAACCCCCCAGATACCTCGTCCCGGCCTCTCACCTACACTCACCGTCTGGCGGCGATGATTCACCCCCAACACCCCCCTCCCCATCCTTAACACCAGCCAAACTCCGAAAAAGCGCCATCTTCGTCTGCAAATACGCCTCGATAACAGGATCCTCCCCGGCCACTCTCATCGGACAAGTCGACTTGGCCTGAACGGAAGTTTTCCAGGATTCGATGGCGTTGAGTTGCCGGTCTCCTAGGTAGGGGTGATAGGAGGAATTGGAAGAGTGGGTGTATGTTGCGGAAGTTGTTGACTCTGTCATGGTGTTGGATGGGCTGCGTTGGAGATCTGGGCCGAGGGATTGGGTTTCGGTGGTGGAGGTGCTGGAGGAGTTTTGATGGTGGTGGTGGTGATGACGAGGTCCGCTGCAGTGTCGATCTACAGTTGAGGGATTCGAGGCCATGATGTGGTTGTTTTTATAGTAGTCGTCGGTCCTGACTTGAAATCGGCCAGTCACACGAGAGGGAGAAATCGATTTGTGGAATCGGACCCGCTAATATAAGAAAGGGAAGCGCCCTCGTGATGTTGATTAATTCCACACCACAAGACCGCCACCAACAACTGAGATTTGATGAGGATGACCGTGAAGTGGGGAGAAGGGCAGGTGTGAGAAAAGAGAAAGATGGCGAGTGTCTCACCACATACCACACCGGAGGCAAAGAGGACAAAAAGACGATACAGGGAGGAGCCCTTAGATAGCGCCATCATTCATCTGCATACTTACCTACCTACCTCCACCACTGCCAGGCTACATTAGTGTGTACAGGGAGATATGAGGTGATTCGGGTATCTGGCGAGAAGAGCCAAGCAAGTAATGGACCAGCGAATGCCGCATCAAGGCAATCTACGCCGCGAGCCGGCGTATAATCCTCGACACGAAGGAAAGCATTAGCATGTGTGGCTTCCTTTTCCGGGAAAAAGACCAGAATCTCCAACCTCAAATCCCAATGGACGGGACGCCTGAAACGAGATCTGACGCCGGAAACGATAAACGAACGAATTGGTAACGTCGAAGACGAGTTGGATGACAGGGAGGCACTGTATGTCGTAACCTCGCACCTGCACATGTGGATGATTTGACAAATCCTCGCGCCAAATAGGGAACGCAAGAGCTGTCTCCGGGAGTGGACCGGTATGGCGTGCAGAGAGACAACTCTCATTCAACGATATGGAAGAACGAATTTCGCGAGGCCGGATCTGTATGGATGGTTTTCCGGTGGGGGCATCCATCGAAGCAAAGCAGATGCGAGGTGAGGTGTGTTTTCGATGTTGCAGTACCAAGAGACCGGAAAAATTCCAAATCATGGTATGCAAGTCCTTCCTGCTGGGCGAACACGGCTGGAGGGCTGCTTCGAAACGGAGGACACCTTTCGCAAGTTTTAGGACAGATCCTTTCGCCGAGCATGTCAAATTTCCATGGCCGGTGAATGGAGGATAAGAAAAGTATTTGGGATGTCCACAGAATAGTTTGAGACCATCGATTGATGACAGACAGACAGACGATGCAGCACCCAAAAATAAGCTTTAAGATATTTGATATAAAAGACCCGGCCGAGGCGTTCGAGGGGAAAGGGCAAGAATAGACGACGACTCGCATGTGCTATGTTAGCCCAACGAGAGCCACCGTTTGACGATGGTGAGGCATAGTCAACAAAGTCGATGTGTTGATATGTTTGTGTGATGAGATTTCTGAAACGAGATGACTGTGGTGAGCTGTGGAATCAACACCAACTCGAACCAACACTTCCGTTGTTGTACGGCGAAAGATTCCAAACCGGCGACGAACCTTATCTCGGATCTTCTCGTCAAGACCACAAGGCCGCCACTGAACGCCATGGCGTGGTATTTAAGCACACGCGAGCTGCAGGCTGCCGAGTCCACAGTCAAGAGCATAATGTGGATGGGATGACCGTGGCTGTTTTGGGGGCGCTGGTATTTGGCGTTCATCAAGCTGCGAAGCGGCGTTTCATTTGTTATACCAACATCTTCAATCATGCAAACGATATCTTCCAGCCAGATCCGACCTGGACGGCTGGATCACGCACGACAGCCCACGCCGCCTTGCCCTCCGACTTGTCGTGGAAGTCGAGCGCAACCTTGCGTGTGGCTGCACTCTTCCCGCCCTGCTCCTCGCTCACCTCCACCTCCGTCTTGCCCTTCCACGCCGCAGGCGCACCTACGACAATAATCTTCTCCACACGGACCTTCTCCATCGTTTTCAAATACTCCTTGGTCTTCTTGCCGGGCGTTGCCAAGTCCTCGCTCATGAGAGTTGAGGTGGAGCTCAGGTATTTGAATTGTCGGTGGAGGTAGGCGCCTTCTTGGTAGTCGAAGCTCTCGCCATCATCGAGGTAGAGCGTGCCCTCTGCATCGCCGCTGTTTCCAAGCACGACGACAAGCGTCAGCGGGTCGTACTTCATCAGACCCGAGCTTCGGCGTGGTCGGTCCCGACGTGGGATGATGTGACCACCTTGCATGAGCAGTGGGATTGTTTCCAAAGGCGATGACAATGCCACCTCGCCTGGGCCTTCGTACGTCCAGAAGTCAAAGTAGTCATAGTATTTCCCCTTGTCGGCGAGGTAGACAGGAGTGCCGGGCTGATCAGCCTTGGTGACTGGCTTCGCGAGGAGGCCGAAGCTGCCGAGATATAGCTGGTCGTCGAGACCAAAGCCCTTCTCGTCTCCAGGGAACACGTAGTAGTTGGGCCGAACAATCGGTGCGCCGGTGGCATGTGACTCGTGGAAAGCCGTGTACCACGCCGGCAGCAGACTGTAACGCAATCGAATCGCCTGTGAGATGATCTCCGTGTACCCCTCACCTGCCAGATACGGCTCCCGGCGACGTGTGTCAATGTGAGCGTGAGCCCGCATGAACGGGTACCAGATGCCAGCCTGGTACCACCGAGTGAGCAGTTCCTTGTCGGGGTTGCCAAAGAAGCCACCAATGTCAGCACCTGCAAATGGGAAGCCGCTGATGCCCATGCTCAGCACCATTGGGATCGATGTTTGCAGGTGCGACCACTCTGCCTGGTTGTCGCCAGTCCACATGGCACCTAATCTCTGACTGCCAGCGAAGAACGATCGC
This sequence comes from Zasmidium cellare ATCC 36951, assembly GCF_010093935.1. Lineage (NCBI taxonomy): Eukaryota > Fungi > Ascomycota > Dothideomycetes > Mycosphaerellales > Mycosphaerellaceae > Zasmidium > Zasmidium cellare. Next base: position 431,283 of record NW_022986974.1, read on the forward strand.
GTGAGAATGAATGGTCTGACATTATGCTTTTCCTCTTCCTTGTCGCGAGCCAGAAGGGCTTCGTAGGTAGCGTTGATGAAGGTCATGCCGTTGATGTTGTGGATATCGCGGTGCTCCCAACCGCCGTGGTGGATGTTGTCCTTCGGCATCGTGGTTTCAGGTCCGTTGAAGACGGACGGCTCGTTCATGTCATTCCATAACCACGAGTTCTTGGCGGTGCCGATGAACTTGGAGTACTTGAACAAGCCAGTCCACCACTTACGGGCAGCAGGGCTGAAACAGTCCACCCAGTGGCTGCTCCCTGGCCAACACCAGCCTTCGTAGATGTTGCCATCCTTGTTCTTGACGGCATGGTCCTTTGATTTGAGTTCATCTACGACGCTATAGCCGCCTTCGTTCTTGATGTGAGGATCGATAATGTAGACCAGCTTTCGCTCATGTTCGTCAAGCTGCTTCTGCATGCCAAGGGGGTCGGGGAAAGTCATCGAATCCCACGTAAAGTACTTCTTGCCATCGGTGTACTCGATATCAAGCCAGATTACGTCGTACGGGATGCGGCTCTTGTCGAACTTGCGGTCGACATCCTTGACATCTTCGTCGGTCACGTAATTCCATCGACATTGGTGGGAGGCAATTGAGAAGTGCTGCGGAAGTTGCTGCGTGCCAGTAAGACCAGTATAGGCGCCAATGACATCCTGCGGCGTTGGGCCCAAGAAGACGAAAACATCCAGAAGTCCAGACTCGCTTATCCAGTGGGTGTTGGTGGTTGTCTGTCCAGTGATTCCCAGGCTGAGAGGATTGGCCGAAGTCTTAGACTTGGTGACATCGATCCAAGTCTCTGCGCCGTTAAGCCAGAACACACCCACCGTCGAGTCCTTCTTGTGAGCCTGCAAGAACGGGATGTTGCCGTACAATGTCATCGGGCTGTCGGTCTCGTACTCGAACACATCGGCGTTGTACATTCGGTATGGCTCGTCGTACTGGTTCGCCTCGTTCTGGCCGCGAGTCTCCTTCAACGCAAGAGGGCTGGTATGCTCAGCAAGTCCATAGACGTATTCGTATCCAGGGAAAGAGATGTCCAAAGCGACGGCTTCTGGGCCGCGAGGTTTCGAATCGGTGTTTCCACCAAACGACTCCTCCCACCAGGTGCTCTCATCCTCGGCGGCCGCCTTGTCGCTCTCAGCAACGACCGCTGCATCTCCAATCTTGCCCTCAGGATTGTTCGCATCAAAGACTTCACCCTCGAAACCCTCTGGCACGCCCTCTTCTCCTTCAGCTGGCTTCGGTGCTTCCTTCTTTTCGATCTTCTTCCGCCAGTGTTCCACGTTGAGCAGTCCACGTTCATTGAGCTTGATCTGAGTTACACCATCACGCTTGAACTCGATGCCCAGCGGTGAGTGCCGAATGATGGCCTCGAACTTGCTCTCTGGGCCGTACTTGATCTTGGTGGTGCCCTTCTCGCTGTCCTTGTCGATGGCTGCTCCAGTACTGACTGTAGTTCCACCGACAATCGCCCATTGCTCAGCTTCGTTGTATCTCTCCTTGCGAATCTTGGCATCGTGTCTCAGCTCAATCTTGCCCTTCTGACGCTGCTCTTCATCGACGGTCACGCGAGCCACTCCCGATTCGTAAAAGGCAACCTTGATGGGTAGACGGATCTTCTGGTCGGTGTTTATGATGTCCTTGTTGACGATTCCAGTGAGGATGCCGTCGTTGAACTTGATCGTGGATCGTTCGAGGGTGTAGGGAGACTCCCATTTGGAGGACTTCAGGGCGGTGTCGGCGTATAGTCGGTTGCGTTTACAGAAGCCTGATTGATCGCAGGTCTTGAAGTTTTCATGCTTTACACTCACTAGCAGATGTCAATAAGTGTATATATAGCATTTGAGAGTGATCTAGGCTTACCGGCCGGCGTGATAAGTGAGCATATCGCTATGAACAAAAAGAGAAGGCTCGTCCAATTTTTGGACAAGCCATTGAACTCCGTCATGATGCCTCCCAGCAATTGTCGTCTTGTAACGACAGTGGCATGGAAATGGAAATGTATCTGGGGAGTGTTTAGAAGCCAATGTCAACAGTTGTATGCTCCGTGTTCCGCGCTGGGTTGGCCGAAAGTCGTGCTCCAAAACGAGGGGTTCACACCAAGTGAATGCAAAGACTAGATCCCGCGACTTCTCTGACTCAGTGCAGCTCGGAGCCCCTGCATCTCCCCACCAACGGCAACTTTTTTGAAGCGATGAGCAGTTCACCGCCCATATTCGCCAAACTCCAGCCCAAAGACCGCTCCGCCCTCACCACCGTCCTTCACAACAAACAACAAGAAGAGCAGGACAAGATGACTTCCGAGCAGACGTAAGCTGAGCAACATCAGAAGAGAATGGATGCACACAGGATACTGAGACTCCCACAGCTTCATCGCTGTCAAGCCAGACGGTGTCCAGGTACGAGAATGCAGTCCGACTGCTCGAGCTGGATGGCAACACTGACAGCTCTCGCAGCGTGGACTCGTCGGTGAGATCATCTCCCGCTTCGAGAAGAGAGGGTGAGCATTTACCACATACCACCCAATGGATCCAATGCCTGACTATTACCAGCTTCAAGCTCGTGGCCATCAAGCTCGTCACCGCCTCCAAGGAGCACCTCGAGAAGCACTACGCCGACTTGAGCGACAAGCCCTTCTTCAAGGGTCTCGTCACCTGTATGTCGACTCGATAAGAAGAAGCTGGAACTCAGACCACTGACAATGCGTAGACATGGCCAGCGGCCCAATCGCTGCCATGGTCTGGGAGGGCCGTGAGGTCGTCAAGACCGGCCGCCAGCTCCTCGGCGCCACTAACCCGCTCGCCTCCTCCCCAGGCACCATCCGTGGCGACTTCGCCATTGTAAGTCATGCCCCTCTCATACGAAGCATGATAGATCTAACACTGCCTGTTCCAGGACGTCGGCCGCAACGTCTGCCACGGCTCCGACGCCGTCGAGTCCGCCCAGAAGGAGATCGCCCTCTGGTTCGACAAGAGCGAGATCAACAGCTGGAAGCAGGCCAACCACGAGTGGGTCTACGAGAAATAGATGCATGATAGCAGGTCCAAGACGTGAAGGAAAAGCATAACGGCGCGGTGTCTGGGATAGAACGGACAGTCTTGCGGTTTCACATCATCGCGACGGATGCAGATGGCTGTACGACGTACGGCTTATCGAAATAGATGCTCTGAAAGCAATGAAAAGTTTGATGACAACGAATACGTACCTCCAGGAACCTGAACCCAACGCCAACATCGTGAAAGTAAAGTTTACACTCTCAGGCGCACACTCCACGGTCCATCGGTGCAAAGAGAGTCGAATGGTACTGCTAATTGCGCTCCAATGAGCAATTCTGAGCGGCTTGTCTCTCGTATCGGCCATTCTTTACCATTGCTATGTGTTATCAAGTCTATACCATGGATCTCTTGCACCCGCATCATCATCATCTGTATTTGAATTCTGGCCCCCACATTTGACGGACCCACTTTCACGTCGCCGCACATGCCTCTCCAACTTGAACTTCATGCACGCCTCTCCAATACCAACAACCTTCCACGCGAAACGTGAACGACCCGAGTGTCTCGACAGCCTCACTTGGACGAGGAAAGCCATATTACCGCCCTCTTCCGGAAACCCGGATATCAGAGCTGGGTCAGCCGCATTCGCACCTCGTATCGCGTTCAGGACTTGGCAAAACGTCGCGCATACGAATATCTAGATCCCCTGCCGTGATGCTGGATATTATTCGCACGACACGCCGGGATCAAACATCGTGACACACTGCCATGATCGGTCGTTGAGCGCCTGCCTGGCTCCAGGACCGGACTCAAACGCCACGCCATGTCCGAGGCGATCCTGCTTCAGCCGGTCAACAAACCCGGAACGTCATGTCTGGGCTGCCGGCGAAGAAAGTTGAAATGTAGCCGCGAGCCGGACGGATGCAACAACTGCACCAAGTCAGATTTACCATGTGTATACCCGGCGCCCGAGGTGGGCGTCAAGAAGAAACGAGGGCCGTACAAGAAAGACAAGCCGGCCCGGCAACGACATCTCGAAGATCTAGTCAAGTATCTTGAACCCAAAAACTCCAGTCCGGACTCGAATGGCCACACTGAAGCCGGCAGTTCTGCTGCTGCTGGGTCTCCAGGACATGCGTTTGGATCCGCCACGTCCTCAAATCAACCTTTCCCAGGGGCGGGACTCAACGCGCATTCCGAGGATCTGGTCAAAGACGCGTTGATAGCATTGACGAAGTCATCTGTATCAGATCAGGACTCTCGCCTGGATAATGGTGCCTTCCTGGCGCAGAATCAATCCCATGGGACGCAACCCGTCTCTGGCTCACATCATCCGTCAGTCCGAAGAATTTTCGAGTACTGGCATATCTATACGACCCGAGTAGACCCTCTGGTCAAGGTCTTCCACTGTCCGACGATTGGCAAGACACTATTCACTGTCATCGATGACCTGGGAAAGATACCCCAGTCACTCGAAGCTCTACTCTTCAGCATCTACTATGCTGCCGTCAGCTCGTGTACGGCACGAGAAGTGCGACAGCGGTTCGGCGAACGTCAAGATGTTCTCATGAAGCGCTACGGTCGCTGCATCGAAGCTGCATTGGGGGACAACTACGAAATGCCTGCATTGGAAACCTTGCAGGCGCTAATATTATACATTGTAAGTATGGATCTAGCATTGTTACTGAAAATAGAATTGACGACTTGCAGATCTGCATCCGACGTCAGGACGACGGCACAAACATTAGAGCCTTATTCGGCTTGGCGGTACGATCAGCTCAAATGATGGGAGTTCATGAAGATATCGAGGGACGGTATTCGCCATTCGAGACGGAATATCGTCGTCGTCTCTGGTCCCATATCTGCGGATTGGAAAACAGAACGGCAGAAGAAGGCGAGTCCAGAGTGACCAGCATCATGGCAAACCAAAGTGTCCGCCTGCCTTCGAATCTCGACGACTGTGATCTGTACCCTCAAATGACGGAGCATCCCAAGCCAAGGCAAGGTGTAACCGAGATGACTTTTGCGCTGGCGAGGTTTGAGATCCACCGCCTCATGTTTGGTATTTGGAGTATTCGCAGGCAACGATCGGGAAGCTGGTCTCATGCGCCGCCGTCAGGACTTACTGGGGTGCGAGAAGACCAGATTTCTTTCCTGGAGCAAGCCACGGAGAGGCTACAAGCAGACTATCGCCAACATCTGGACCCATCACGGCCGTACGACTGGCTCTGCTTGTGCCTTATAGATGGCATGCTGGTATGTTGACAAGAGGATTGAGGGAGTGGGATTGTCAGACTGACTCGTTTCAAGATCAAAGCACAGCTACAGATCGACTTTCCCTTTGGCACAATACCCACCAAGGCGATGCCAGCCGACGAACGGAGTACTTTACTCAAAGCTTCTGTTGACATCATCCAGTTCACCCATCTTCTAGCCGTCGATGAGCGGGTCGGTGACTGGCAGTGGTACTTCAGAGGCTACGTACAGTGGCACTCTATCGCTATTGTCGTTGCGGAGTTGGGCTGGAATACCAATGCACAATTTGTCGACACCGCCTGGCAAGTGCTGGATCCTGTACTGGCAGACTGGGATGCAATCTTCAAAACCAAGCGAGACGAACCAGCCTGGGACCATGTCAATGCTCTAATAGAAAGAGCACGACTACTGCGGCGGCAGAAGAAGACTCAAAAGGAAAAGAATAAGCCGACTCGTAACCTCAGCCCGGCAGAATTCCAAAAACAAGCATGTGGAACACCTATCAACGCCCAGGCTATCATGCCGATGCAAGAGAACGGAGAAGGCTATTCAGCGTATTACAACGGTACCGGGAACATGTCTTCAACAACGCCGCAGTCCCACTCGGTCCCGACACCCACTCATCCATGTGCGGGACCCAGCGCACTGATGAACTTCGACTCCACCTTCAACCCGAGCTTTGACAGCCTGGACAATATCGACTTCAATGCTTTCGATGAGGTGTTTGGGAATGGGTCGTGGGACTTTTTGGAGCAGCTGGACGATGTCAATCTGCATCTTGAGCGCATGGATCGGTGTCAGCAGGTTATGGATATGAGGCAGTGATGACTGTAATGAGGCAGAAAGGGCAGAAAGTAAGAGATGCGCCTGTGTGCCAATATGAAAGAAGTACCACCGTGTGTGAACTGGCATCCCCCTTGCCTGGAGAACGACGTTAAACTCATGGCTGGATGGAAGATGGTACCTCCGCGAATTCACTACGTGAAGGAGGCCTTCAACAACCCTGTGATTGAATTCTCGATGTAAACATGTGAGCGCGCACGTCGACACATGCTGGCCAAGCGGTATGTGACGTCCGGAGCTACTGGCATGTGAAAGTGGTCAAAGCTTCCTGACGACTTAAGTCTTGGCCGCGCTTCTGCCGCCTGATCTTCGAGAACAAACACAAGCGACGACCGCCACATCAGAATCACCATCAAACTGTCGCGTCAACAGTCAAGGCCGGAGACCTGCGTCACATCTGCAGCGGAAGCTGAGTCTCCATTTCTCTGACCTGCAACGACAACCACCAAGTGTCACGACTGAAAGCCTGCAACTGCAGACCAACTTCCACTCCAACTTCGAGGTTACTTCGACACAACGTCACCATCGCTTGAAACAGTTCTGACCCTTCACACCCAGCCACCTCTTCCACGACCAAGGACCCTCTATCAACACACCCAAAAGCGAAACCTCAACCAGCAATCACAAGCATGATGTCTTCCTGGAACCGAACCCCAAAGCTCACTCAAGACGGCGCCTCTAAGCCTGTACCAGAGAAGAGGACCATCGATCCAGACATGGTCCGCGAGAGACTGCAGGCGCTGCAGGCGCAGAAGGCGGAGCAGGCGGACGCTCAGCTGAAAGCCACCAGGGAGAAGATCAGGCAGTTGGCGGCGAAGAAAGCTGCGAAGAAAGCTGCTGCTGAGGGCGGCGAGAAGGGAGAGGTCCAGAAGACGCCTGGCCCTGAGACGACTTCAGCGGAGGGTGATGCGAAGATGAAGACTGGAGAGAAGAAGGAGCTCAGCGAGAGCTTCTCGAACGACGCGAAGGGAGGCTCGGCTGGAAGCGTAGGCGGCACCGGACAGGGGGTTGAGCCGAAGGGTTGGGCGGGAGGCAGTGATGATGAGGATGACGATGAGGACGACGATAGCGATGACTACGATGATTAGGTTCGCTATGGCCAAGCTACGGGTCAGGGATGGTTGTGAGGTCGGAGGGCGAGCGGGCGAGGATACGATTTTTGACTTGAGGATTTTCAATATCGTGTGATTGAAGACAAGCGAGAGGGAAACTTGATTTGAGTCTCCAACAGTAGCTGCTTCTCAGCACCAGAGACGAGCTCTGGTAGCTAGCTGCCAGGAGTAACACAGATAGGCTTCCAGAATGCAGCATATGACATGATGATTCTGTGTTTCTCGGTCAATTCGTTTTCCTCTCAAGGTAATGCTCGAATCGACACGCCAGCACGTGCATTCAGAGAACTGTATCTCTTGATAAGGGATCATGGCTGTCCTCATGGTCGAGTGGCGCAAGCAGAACGCACAGACCACATCCAAGTGAATGTTCGAATCACTCACGTGTCAGCCCGCTGATGGTGAAGACACGTAGCCGCTCGTCTTCAAAAGACCACTTCGCTTGCAATTGGGTTCAAAATCTTGCGTGCTTCCAGACTCTCTCCGTCGTCAGGACTCTACAATATCGCCGACTACGCCTGTGCATCTCTCACGATGTTGCTCTCCAACATCCTCGCGCCCGCCTTCACGGCGCTCTCTTCTTTTTCTCACGGTATGTCAGACGTCTCGCAACACAACAACCTTAAGGTAACTCAACACTAACACCTCTTCCAGGCCTCAGCTTCGCGCCGCACCCCGACGAAGACGTCGACTTCTACTCCCTGATCCGACAATATCAGCGCGACATCAGCTTGATGTCCCCGAATGATGCAAACATCCCTAATCTCGTCTCTCGTCTCGAAAACGCCACCGCCGACATCATCCGCTTCTACGACCTCGCGTCCCGCAACCTCGGCGTCACTCACCTGCACTTCCAGTTCTTTCCGCAGGTGTACACCAAGGGCAGCCGCTTCGGGGAGCAGGGAGAGCTCGTCCACGATGCGCGGGTGTTGATGGAGACCGTTCAAGAGGCGTTTCTGCAGAGTGTCAGTCCGCAGACGGTGGAGTTTGGGGGCGAGCTCAAGCGGGTTCAGGAGGCGCTGGACGCGATCTTGCACATGAGCGCAGAGTATGAGAGAGGGTGGCTTAAGACTACGGTTTTGATCAATAGGAAAGTCGAGAAGGAGGAGACCAAGTCTGAGAAGAAACCCTGGTCGAACACTCGTGGCAAGGATTCAGCGACTTCGCCCGCCGCGAAGTGGGACACATGTGAGACTTCCTCGAAACTCGGCGGCGACCTCCTCGATGAGCTGACGCCGGACTCGATCACGACGGATGAGCCGTGGGATGTATATCCGCCAGAGGGTTGTATTATGCAGGATGTTCCAGACACCATCGCCGCCAAGCAGAGCAGAGAGGTCGAGGAGCACATGCAGGAGCCTGCGGATAATAGCGAGTGGGACATCACAGATACCGACGATCTCGCCCAAGACACGACCTCTTCGACAAAGCAGGAGGTCAAGGTGCAGCAGCTGATGTACGACAGCACTATCCGGCTCTTCGATTCGTTGCAGAAAATTGGCAGGTTACATGCGCAACGTGAAGAGGAGATGGACGCGATCCTCGCGGCAAACCAGGAGACCCAGGAGGAAATGCGTTGGACTTTCGAGGGGCTTGCCCACAAGGCTAGCACGCTGAAAGACTCATTGCTTCAGGCCGTCGACGAGGTCAAGGGCCAGCTGCTAGAGCTATCACGAAGACTACAGCAAATCCATACGGCCATCGATGAACTAAACAGGGAGCTAGAGCTGCAGGAGCACACCGCACACCCTAACGGCGAAGAGCAGCACCAGATCATGGCATCTGGCACTGTCCGTGGGGAACTCATCGCTCTACTCCGTCGTGAGGCAGAGAACAGTCCCAAGTACGCCAAGCTCAAGCGCGTCGACGAGACCATCCAACAGCTCGACGCGGCAGAGGCGCTCTGGCAGACTCGCGGTGGGCAGCAGTCCGCCCAATTTCGAGCGATTGACGCTTTGGAGGATGAGCTGCTTCGGCGGTGGGGTATCGAGGATGATTGAATGTTTGACTGGGAGGGGAGGTCATCGCTTCTGACAGCGTCCGCACGGTGCTGTGGCTGTTGCGTGCTCGCAGGCTTTCCATAGCTCTATCATGATATCAACTGAAACTCTCTATTTGCTCCTCTTGTAGATCTTGCGGAGGAACTCTTCGAACACCTCCTTCTTCAGACCTTCGCTCTCGTCTATGCTAGCGATCTTCTGCCTCAGCTCACCCACGCGCTGCTCTTCGTACTTGGTGTAGACCTGCTCCAGCTGCAGCTCATTGAACACCTCCTTAACCACTGCCTCGCTCTTGATATCCTTCTTGCCGTAGTTCTGCTCCAACACCTTCCTTTGTTCGGGCGTGGCGATCTTCAACGCTTGGTTGATCAACCAGCTGCACTTGTTGTCCTGAATATCCGTTCCAATCTTGCCCAACACCGCGGGGTCGGCGAAGTTGTCGAGATAGTCGTCTTGCACCTGGAAGTACTCTCCCATAGGGATGAGGATGTCTTCAGCAGTCTTGAGGTTCTTGGGGCTGGCGAAACCGGCAAAGTGCAGGGCGAGGGCGACTGGCAGGTAGAAGCTGTAGTAGGCGGTCTTGTAGATGACGATGAAGGAGTACTTCTCCAAGCTGAAGTTGTCGAGATCGACGTGGTCTTCCGGTGCAGTGAGCAGATCGCAGGCTTGACCCAGCTCGGTCTGGAAGGTGACTTCGTGGAACAGCTCGATCAGGTCGAGGTAGTACTTCTCCTGGCGGAAGTACTTCTTGAGCAGGAGGTAGATGCTGGACTCGAGCATGAAGGCGTCGTTGATGGCGATCATACCGACGTTGGGCATGAGGTACCAGCAAGGCTGGCCGCGGCGGGTCTTGCTGCTGTCCATGATGTCGTCGCTGACGAGGAAGAAGGCCTGCAGCAGCTCGATCATCCAGCCGAGTGTCGCCGCCTTGAAGAACTCATCGTCGCTCAGCTTGCGGCCGAGCAGGAGCTGGGTGGTGTCGACGACGGACAGGCCGCGATTGCACTTCCCCCCGAGGGTGTTGTGGGTGAGGGACTAGGCGGGCTGTCATCAGTCAATGGGTGTTGGCTGTATGGGAACGGGGTGGTATACCTGCTCGAACCACTTCAACGCCTGCTCCGGCAGCTGGTATTTCTGGCAGTGCTCTTTCAAGTCCTCCACCAACTTGGGGAAGACCGTCTCAAACTCCTTCAACGTGGTGGGCATCTTGGCGGTGGGACGAGGGGCTTCTGTACGGGCGATGGTAATGGATCGCGGATGGGTGGCGAAGCGGCGGATGTGAGTGAATGAATGAAGTCTGGGCCGACCTCGTCGAAGAAGGAGCGTCGCAATGTTTGGGCAGGCGCGGACGAGTAGAAATGGGCCGATTTGTGGTGTTGCGATTGTTCCTGCCCCCAAAGAACTTTAAGCTTGGGCCTGTTCCTGCAGCCGGGATTCGGGCGGCCCGAGCGTTGAACCCTGCATCAACACCACCGCCAGCACTTCGCGTCTACCGCGTCGGAGAAACAACCATCAAACACCAGCTAACGAATTGAATCCAATTTGATTGAAACGAACGAGATGGCACTGTCGAGTGACCAACAGGCGGAGCTACAGCTGCAACTCCAACAAGCGGTCCAGGCCTGCAACGAGCGGTGCCTCTACTTTGCGGCGAAATGGTGGGCTGAAGCAGTGCCAAAAACATCTGGCACAAACCGCTGATGGAGCATATCAAGGACCGCAGAACTGCTGAATTCCCTCGAAACGACCAGCAATGATCCCGACACTTCAGACACCGAAATCGACGAAGACGACGTGCAGTCACCAGTGCAGCCCACCAACCATGACCGGAAGGAGGCGAGACTGGAGGCGAAGGAACTGCCCCGATATCTGATGGCCAAGTCATTCTTCGACTGCCGAGAGTTCGATCGCTGTGCTGCGGTGTTCTTGCCGACCCAAGTCCCCCACAGCACTCCTTCACACCAGCCACTCTCACCTTCCAGAATACAGATCCAGGGGACGCCAGGCAAACACAGACGGAACCCATCGTCATTCTCAGCGACATCAAAAGCTCCCAAAGTCCAAGCCCCGCCATTGCCGAAGCATCTAAGCCAGAAATCGCTCTTCATAGCTTTGTATGCGAGGTATCTGTCGGGCGAGAAGCGGAAGAATGAAGACTCAGAAACTATCCTCGGACCCCACGATGGCCCCGCTACTGCGAACAAGGAAGTGTCTGGAATTGGGGCGATCCTCGAAGAGTACTTCAACGCGCGAGGTGGGCTAGAAGACATGACCAATTCTCAGGGCTGGTTAGATTACCTTTACGGCATCATTCTCATCAAGTCCAAATCAGAACTTCTCGCAAAACAGTGGCTTCTACGAAGCGTCAACATCAACCCTTTCAACTGGTCTGCTTGGCTTGAGCTGGCATCTCTCGTTGAATCAGCAGACGAACTCCAGCAGATGGGCCAGCATCTTCCTCGCAACGTCATGGCCTTCTTTTTCCACATCCACTGCAGCCAGGAGCTCTTCTTGCAGGAACCAGAAGTCTACAATACCATCGCTCAGATGCAAGCCATCTTCCCACGATCGCCGTTCCTCCAACAGCAGAAAGCACTATTACTCTACCATGCGCGAGACCACGCCACAGCGATAGACATTTTCGACAATCTCATCCGCACTCAGCCACATCGTCTCGACGGGATGGAAATTTACAGCAATCTTCTCTACGTGCTTGATAACCGACCAAAACTTGCGACACTGGCTGCCATGGCGACCGATACCGACAAGTTCAGGCCAGAAACCAACTGCATTCTTGGTAACTACTACAGCTTGATCGCCGAGCACGAGAAAGCGGTCCTCCACTTCAGAAGAGCTCTGGCCCTAGATCGCAACTTCCAAGCCGCCTGGACGCTAATGGGACACGAATACATCGAACTGAAGAACACGCAAGCCGCCATCGAGTCTTATCGCCGGGCTGTCGATACAAACCGCAAAGATTACCGCGCATGGTACGGCTTGGGACAGGGCTACGAGATGTTGGAATGCCACAGCTACAGCTTGTTCTACTACCAGCGTGCAGCATCTCTCTGCGGCGGAGATCCCAAGATGTGGGCAGCGGTGGGCAACGCATACAGCAAATGCGGCAAGATCACGAATGCGATCCAGGCTTTCAAGCGGGCTCTGATCGTGGGAAGCCAAATGGAGGCGGCTGCCACTGCGAGTAGCTTCGGCACCTCGAATTCAGATCCTCTCGCACATGCAGTAGGGGGAGCGCTGGATCCGCAGGTATTGTACGATATCGCACTGTTGTACGAGAAGGAGAGCAACTGGGATGAAGCGGCCGCGTACATGGAGCTTTGTCTTGCGCAAGAAGAGGGACCCGAAGAAGGCGATGAAGGCATGGGAGTCACGCAGATCACAAGCCGAGCAAGACTCTGGCTGGCAAGATGGAGTTATAGCTGTGGAGAGTGGCAGCGGACGATGGAGCTCGCCAACGAGCTTTGTCAGGACGGCGTCGAGGTGGAAGAGGCCAAGAGTCTTGTCAAGGACGTGAGGGCGAGGATGAACCTTGAAGAGGTCGACGGCGAAGGAGGTGGTAGTTGAGAAGTTGAAGACAAGGGACGTGGCAGCATGACTGGACATTGAAGCATGACTAGATGTTGTCCTCTCTCGAGCATTTTCCACATCTGACATCGCCAACCATCATGCCACTAACTCCATGTACTTCCGATGGATCAAAGTCAGCCTCAAGGATCCCAAGCCGCTTCGCCAATGTCATCGACGGCCTCGTATTTAGACTCCCGGTGCAAATGCGAAGGAACCTTGCGAGAACATCACCTCAACAAATCAACAATCTATATCATCATTAAACATCTCAACAGGGTATCTCAGTCCTCAAATCTGTCATCTGTCAATCATTGCCCCTGTGTTGTGCTATCTCGTGGTCTCATGACAAGCAGCAAATTCGACATGATGTGCACATTATGCGCATACGTGTCAATGCCTCTCATCGGATCCGTCATTTGGAAGTCGAAGGTCTTCATCAACTAGAATGAACACACATGTCAGTGGCACGTCATCTGGCGGTTAAAAGGGAAGGACTAGACTCACCTCAAAAACACCCTTACTCAACTCCATCCACGCAATATGCTTCCCCAAACACTGAAACCTCCCCGTCCCAAACACGACCTCGACCGTCCGGATCCTCTCCTTCCTCACCGCCTCATCATCCCCCTCGAGGAACCTCTCCGGCCGGAAGACCTCGCTGTCCTCGCCGAAGATGTCTTTCCGTCTGCATACCGCATCATCGCAGATGCAGACTTCTGTTCCGGGAGGGTAGAAGGTCCCGTTGATGGTTTCGCCTTCGGGAGGGGCACATTTGGATTTCAGGCCGAAGAGGGGTGGGTACAGGCGGAGGGATTCGTAGATTACGGCTTGGAGGTGGGGGAGTTTCAAAGCTTCTTTGTACGCGATGACTCTCCCCTGGGGCTGTGTCTTTGCTGCGCTGTCGACTTCAGCTTGGAGTTTGGCGTACACGGGCGGACTACCCGCGAGGAGAAAGAAGATCGCCCGCAAGACGCCTGTGGTGGAGTCTGAGCCTGCGATGATTTGAAGGAAGGCTTCGACTTCGCATTGTTGCTGATCGAGGCCTTTGGAGACGAAGGAGCCGAGCATGTCTTTCTTGACTTTGGCATCTGGACCGTAGCGCTCACCGACGGCTTTCTGGGCGAATGCTAGTGCTGGACCGATTCCTGCTTTATCCGTTGGCTTGGGTGCTGCGAGGGCCAGGAGCCAGGGCTGCGTGAAGAACTTGTAGATGGAGGTGTGGTTTGCTTGCAGGCCGAGGAGGAACATGAAGGAGGCGTTTAGCTTGTTGTATCCCCAGAGGTCTTCGTTCGCGGCCATGAATCCGAAGGGGCGACCGAAAGCCACCGTGCTGAGGACATCCAGGGTGAAGAATCGAGACACATTCGCAAATTCCATGGATACGCCATTGTAGGTGTTCTTGATGAGGTAGATCAAGTCACCAATCCTCGCATCGATGTCGCTCTCCAAAGTGGCGATGTCTCGTCCATTATACCCAGGAGCTTCCTTGGCCTTGAGCTCAGCGTGGAGCTTCTCGTTCCTCGTGGAAAAGACATTATCTTTCCTCGGATCCATCTTCATGGCATCGTACCATCCTGACCTCGTCCATCGGGAGCCGGGAGCATTCATGTGCCGTACGAGGTCTGGATCATCCGTCACGAGCAGATTGGGTGCTATCCGAGCCGGAGAGCCTTCCCGAAGAAGTCGTCGTCAGCATTTGCCTTTCTTTCCTGTGACATGTCACATTTGAGATTGAGGAGTCTCGTTACCATAACGCTGGATCGCCGCTCGTTGCGACTTCGGCAGTCTCGCGCTGCATTCTTCCCAGAACAGCCAGAAGCGCGAAAAGGCGGCCAACGGCGGGCCTTTGAACTGGCGGAGTCTGCGGTAGTTGATGGTGCTACTGACGACGATGTACGAGAGGAGCAAAACGAATGACGAGGCGAGGACGGTGGTGATGATGAGAGACCACGGAGACGACGCCATCTCCGAGCGACGAGGCGATTTGTATCACTCGCGAGCCAGCTCGTCGGGACCAGAAGGCGTCGAAAGACTTGTCCAATCACGCGGCCGATAAGGGCGATTTCCTTGTGATGCGTGACACGATCAAATCAATTCTTTGCTCGCCGATGATACGGGCGCCGAGGGGGTGGTAACGAAAGGAAGAGACCCCATGTCCTGTCACAGGCAGAAAAGAGGAAACGCACTTGGTTTTTGCTGGGGAGAGGGACCCAAGACAGTGGCTGCGACGGGTTTTATACTGGATGCACGCAATCGCCCATCTCCCCTGTTTGATTGCTCCATCGCGGGACGCCCGTCGGCAACGGAGACAACAGGCTTTGGATCGACTGCAAGCGAGATTCTGCAGGCCGCTGGATGGGGAAGGTCGCGTGGCCGTGGTGGTACGGAAGAGGGAGACGGTGAAGAAGGATGGAACGACGAGGCGCAGAGTGCAGAGGGCGTCGGTGGCACAGCATGCATCTTTCAACTCACCTCGGGCCGCACGTTGATTATCAGCTTGCGTGCTTGCTCCATTATTGCTGGCCTGCATCGCCCTCACCACTAACTACTCTGAGGCTGCATCCTGATATGCATCTCCTCCTGCGACTAGCCCTTCCAGTCTCATCTCCTCGCCAATCTCTGCAGCCGGGGAATCCGCGCCGTCCGGTCTAGCCCTCGATTCGGTCATTCAAGACATACCCACACATCACCCACTGCACGTGGAGATTCCCATCTTGCATAGACGACCTTCAATTCTTCCTTGCAAGTCCACAACGCCCTCCTCCGAACCGAAGACTGTATTGCACCGAGAGACGGCATCCGAAAGCCTTACCACCCCCCGGCCCATCGCACGACGCCGAGAAAAGTTTTACAAATATTCGTCCTTGGGCCATGAACTTGTCGTCGTATCGATTTTCTCCTTCCTTCTACTGGATCTGTCATTATGGCGACCGGGCTAGAAAACGTGGACCTCGCGGCGAGAGATTCTCAAGATGATGCTTTCAGTGATGATTCTGGGTATGACGAAGGCTATCTATCCACCGAATCAGTCGCTTCAAGTATCTTTCAGTACGAAGAGGAGAATGGAAGGACTTATCACGCTTTCCGGAGGGGGAAGTATGTCATTCCCAACGACGACCGAGAGCAGCAGCGGATGGATATCCACTACCACAGCATCCGCTTGACCTTGGAGGAGAAGCATTATATCGCCCCTATTCGGCGGCCTCGCATGATTCTGGACGTTGGCACCGGGACTGGTATCTGGGCGATTGATATTGCGGACGACAATCCGCATTCTCAGGTGATTGGGACCGATCTCTCGCCGATTCAACCCACTGCTGTGCCTCCCAATCTTGAGTTTCAGGTCATGGATGCTGATGAGACTTGGACGTTCAATCAGCAGTTTGATCTGGTGCATACTCGACTTATGAATGGCTTCTCCATCAAATCTTGGGATTTCTTCTATGAGCAGGCGTTCAAGGTTATGCAGCCGGGTGGGTGGGTTGAGAATCAGGAGTTTGATCTGAACTTCACCTCGGATGATGGCTCGATGCCGGCTGATGGTGCTGTTCAGCGGTGGCAGAAACTGTGGGAGCAAGGGATCAACAATTTCGGCTTGACAGGTCGATGTCGTCCTGAAGTCATGAAGGAGAAGATGGAAGCGGCTGGATTCGTCAACACAGCCATTCGATCCTACAAAATCCCCGTGGGCCCCTGGCCGAAGGACAAACGGTTACGGCAAGCTGGTCTCCTATTCTTGGTCGGCTTGCTGGATGGGATCAGTGGACTCAGCGTGAGGACTTTTACGCAGGGCCTTGGGTGGAATGTGGAGGAGTTGGAGGTTTTGTTGATGGAGATACGGACGGAGTGGAAACAAAAGAGGATACACACCTATCTGCCCCTGTAAGCATGACGGAATTTTTGAGGAGCCCTATGCTGATCTTCCTTGTCTTTATAGGTACGTTGTTTATGGACAGAAGCCGCCGCTGCCGAAGTAGTTCATACGGGGTAGATCTTTGGATGCGTTCCAGTGGGCAGAACGGACTGCCATAGAACATCGGTATCGTCTCGAACTAAAGCGAAGTTGAAGTTGAGACGTCGATTCCGTCCGACAAGCCAACGCTGTCTTCACCTCCCGTTCGTAGGGCTGGCACCGGGAGAACTTGGTTCTGTCGACCCCAAGAATAGAATTCACAAGCCACGAGATCCCAGCCAACTTGATGCCTGTCCAACAACGAACTGCGCTGAGTTTGGCCAGGCCCCAGGCTCCAACAACGCCAACGACTCTTGGCTGGAAGTTCTGGGCGTTAGAGGTGAGTCCTCCATTCCTTCAGTCTTCTCATACTCAACATTTGAGACAGTGACATTCGACTCAAAACCGGCTGTTCAAACGGCCTCACCACAACTCGACCGCTACATGATCTGTTACTGTCAATCCAGCTTCTGTCCAGATCACTGATCTCGATATCCCCAAACTCATCAACAAGCTTGTGCCATGCTGCCCGGCACATCCGCAACAAGGGTCAACTTCGAGAGTTGCGGTCCCTTCGGACCAAACCCGTGGGGAGACGTGTGATGGACCATCATGTCGGGGTGAGATCAGACCTGGAAAGCAGGGCGAATGCCTTCCCAGGTCTGGACTCACTCGCATCTTCGCCGTTACAAAACAGCTCCATCGTCAACATACCTACCGCGTTTGAGTCGAGCGATCATGATTGTCGGCTGTCGACGAGAAAGACACACATCAATGCGTACAAGCTGACAGCTGTCTACCGACCATGACACTCCACACTGCCGGGCCAACCGTCCTCGCCGTTATCATCGTCCTCGCATCTTTCTCAACGCTCGCGGTGGGTTGTCGCATATACGCGCGATATCGCCACGTCCGGAACAGTGGCATTGAGTATGTTTGTGCCCTAGATACGTTCACCACCAAACTCTGACTTTCGGGACACTCCAGCGACTACATGATCATTATCGCCCTCTTCTTCACCCTCGCCATGACGACCGGCATAGGCCTTCAAGTCCGCTACGGCCTCGGACTACGTCAATCCGCCATTGACCCACGCAACAGTGAGAGCATGCTCAAATGCTTTTGGGCCTCCATCTGGCTCTACCATCTCGGCATCGGCTTTACCCGTCTCTCCATCATCCTCCTGGTCATGCGTATATTCCCTCAGGCGGCCTTCGGATGGGTACGGTGGGCGTTGTGCTATGGACTGCTAGCATTGAATACTTTGACCATGGCTTGGGCTACACTCAGCTGTGTCTTTATGTGTGATCCCATCTCAGCATTCTGGACGACGGATATCGCGGGCACTAAGTGTTGGGCGAGGAGCGTGGTGTGGCTGATCAACTCAACGCTGGGCATGTTTCTGGACTTTTCCTGTGCGGTGCTGCCGTTGCCGTGGATTAAAGGGTTACAACTTCGAAGGAAGCAGAAGATTCTGGTCATGGGCATCTTTGTCCTTGCGGGGTTGCCTTGTTTGTTGGCGGTCATACGCCTGCACTCACTTATCATCGTTGCGGACTCCCTGGATCCTGCGTACGACAATGGCACGCTGGCGACGTTCAGTGCGACGGAGATCCATGTTGGCATCGTATGTGCTTGTTACCCAGTCCACCGAAAACCCCCAAAGGAGGTCTTCACTCGTTGCGACGGTTCCCGTTTGCGACAGTCCTGGCAGTGCGGCCTACGATCCAACACGGCTACGACGCAGAAGAGATCAACCATTCACCGATGGCGTTGGTTGCGGAAACACAATGAGACACAATAGCAACACCGCCCGAGGACAAAGAATACCCGAGTCAGAGAACAATAGACAATTGTCGGGGCAGTGGATAGTCCATCATTCATCGATCTCTTCCGCTGCTTGTTCTGTTTAGTCCATAGCAGCACGCTCATTCTTGAATACAGACCTGCCAACATCATTCACAGTAGATGGCTATCCACTACAAAAGCCTCGCATTCGACATCAGAAACACAGCACATTGCATTCAGTAACTCCGACGCAGACACACATCATGTATCGCATCATCGCAACCATCACCGCCAGCCTGGCGCTAAACTCCCACGCACATCTGTTCATTAACTCACCGGCACCCATCAACGGCACCGCCGTCAAGCCTCCTCTCGATCCTTCTGGCTCTGATTTTCCATGCCACGGTATTTCGTTACCTTCCACCAGACGAACGAAGATGGCTGCCGGCTCCCAGCAACTTTTGTCCTTCGAACTCGGTGCCAACGGCACCAATACCGCTGTACATGGTGGTGGTAGCTGCCAGATGGCCATCACTTATGAGACCGATACGGCGAAATTGAAAAATCCCAGCAGCTGGAAAGTCATCTACTCCATCGAGGGTGGATGTCCATCCGATGCCCAGGGCAATTTGGACGGAGTTGGCGCGAAACCATGCGGTAACGGCAATGAGCCCAACTGCGTCAATCAGTTCAAATTCAACATTCCCAAGGGTGTCAAGAATGCCCATGCTATTATGGCTTGGACGTGGTTCAATACAGTCGGCAACAGGGAGATGTACATGAACTGCATCAATGCAGAATTCACCGGTGGAAGTGGCTCCGAGATGGAATCCCGGATATGTTTGTGGGAAACCTCGCAAGCGTCAACCAATGCCCGACCAAGGAGTCCATCAACTTGAAATTTCCGAAGCCTGGCAAGTACGCGACGACTAAGACGGAGGGCAGTCCATACCCACTGGCTCTACCCACCGGACAAGGCTGCGCTGGTGGCGGTGGCGATGGCGGTGGATCTAGTGCAGACCCCCCTGCGCAGACGTCTTCAGCTGCCGCCGCTCCACCATCTCAGGCTCCCGCACCTTCACAGCCTGCGCCATCTTCCCAGGCTCCCGCGCCTTCAGCTGCGCCAGCTCCCTCTCAAGGCGCAGGCATCTGCACCGACGGCACCGTCCCCTGCCCAACGCCCGGCCAAATCATCTGCATCGGCAC
The DNA here is from genome assembly GCF_010093935.1 of Zasmidium cellare ATCC 36951. NCBI lineage: Eukaryota > Fungi > Ascomycota > Dothideomycetes > Mycosphaerellales > Mycosphaerellaceae > Zasmidium > Zasmidium cellare. The sequence goes on from NW_022986974.1 coordinate 451,066, forward strand.
GACCAAATTCGGCACCTGCGACATCGACCACTGCGCAGTGCCTCAGGCTGTGGCTCCCGGCACGACTTGCAAGGCCGGAAAGATCACCAAGCGACGGAAGCGGGCTTTGGAGTCGCATAAGCGGAAGTTCAAGCATGGTCGTCTCAGTGAAGGATGACAGAGGTGGAGGAGGTGGTTGATAGAGGCTACGGTTGATGCAGGGTGCGGTTGGTGGAGGGTCGAGAGTACTTTGTGGAAGTTTGTTGGATTGTTGTAAAGTTTGTAAATCGGAAACAATGCTTTCGTTTGAGATTTGACTTCTCTCTCCTTTCACGCCCTTTGGGATTTCCGACTGTAGAAGAGATGAGAACGAGGACATACTGACACGATGTTGCATACCCAAGTCAGTTGGTTGTTTTGTTTATTTATTTGTTGTCTCGTAGTTTGGGGCACTAGCCCTTGTCGAGTCCAGGGCAACCTTGGAACTGCAGTTGGAAGAACAATGTACCGCGAGTAAGACCGACTGTTGTTTTCTATGAAAGACATCGATGGAAAATACCATGCTTCTCGAGCACCTGATAGAACATATTCACTACCTGCTCATCGGTGACTCGAGAATCCTGTCCAGATCCACCAAAAACCCACTCCTCAAAAGCGCCCCCAATCTCGGACTTGTCACTATCACGAAAGACCATTTCTTCGTCAAGTGCATAGTAAGAACAGTAGAGTGCATGAGCTGTCTCATGCGCCAGAGTTATCGCCATACTCGACCATATTCTGAGCCGCTCCTCACGGGAGGCAATCTCAGCTAGATCGAGGAGCTCGCTCGCCAGAATGACACGACTTCGATACCCCTTTCTGCCGTGCTGGAAGGGCCACAAAGAGATTGTCTCGTTCAACCCATACACGTTATCATCCTGTAGAGTTCTGATGAACAGCGTAACAGCTCGGGGGAGCTCCGCGAGAATCTGGTGAACTTTGTGCAATTCGGGAGGTGGGACTGGATTTCCGATCGAGGAGTTGTAGACCAGGTCGAAACGAGTGATGGGCTGTCCGAGGGAGTTCCTATCCAACAGTGTGGGACCAAACAATACCCCGTGCCAGAAGTCCTCTGCGAGTGGGCAAGTTATAAAGAACGAGGCCATGACCAGTGCCGGTTGGATGCGCACCCATTGGGCCGGGGTGATTTGTGGCCAGCGGTTGTGTTGAAAGATGGGATGGACTGGCAGACCGGAGAATGTCTGCAGAATATAAGCGATCTCTGGATCAGTTCGGCGTGTGACGTTGACCCGGATTGCGTTGCTTTGTTGCAGGAAGTTCATTGTGGAAGTTCAGCCTTGTGAGAGCGATCGATCAACGATTGGTCTTGTCGGCTTCTTGGGTTTGGCGATCTCGGGAATTTGGAATAGGAGCGCTATCAGGAGCTAATTCACAGCAATATTCGAGAATAAAACATCGAATGGGTATCTAATATACATAAACAAGGGGAAGGGAAAATCAAGCCAATGTCTCACTCGACAAAGCCAGGACACAATGTGTTTATGTCCATCCTTTGTTGACTTATAGGATGTAAGTAGTAGCTGATGGGATGTCTCAATCTAGGAACAATCGATTCCAGGCGAGGAACACGTCTTCGAGGACGTTGTAGTTATCACAGGCTTGGCAAGCTCTAAGACAAGGCTGAGGCCTGAGCTGGTGCGACTGCAAGTTTGCACGTCTCACCTTCGACGGAACAATCTATTTCAACTTTGTCTAGTGTATCTCATCCCGTTGAAGGCTGTCTTTGATGCATCTCCCTCAGTTACCAAGGGCTACTCCTATGCTTTGTTGTGACTGGCTGGTGATGTTCGGAAGCTAATGGGAGTGCAAAGCGGCCACTTTTGCTTGGTATAAATTTGAGTCTGTTCCTACATTCCTTTCAAGTTGCTGGATCACCGTTGTCCGCAGGTTAAGACATTACCCATTTTCTTGCCATCAGCTCCAAAGACAAAGCACGATACAAAACGTTACCTGAACGCCACGCATACCTCCTCGCAATTTGTCCTGGCTCTTGGCCCCATCGTGTCTTGTCATCCTTATCAGCATGGCTTCATCCCAGGAGAAGAATGTCTTGGACACCCAAAGCGACCAAACCGTGGCATCTACTTCCTCAAACGAGCATCAGCTGACCTACTATCACGCTGGGCCACTGTTCACAGTTGCCGACCTCCACATGAATGTTCTACTCTCCCAGGAGATCAATCGAGCCTCTGGCGGAAAGTATCGTCCTCTGCTGCCCCAAGATCTGGAGCAAAGAGGCAACGTGACTCCTCAGAACATTCGTGACAAAGACATTCGAGCGCTGCTGAGCTGTGACCTGGCCTTGTTCACTTACGACGGTGCGGAGCTTGACTCAGGGACTGTGGTCGAATTCATGATTGCCAAGTTCGCCGACATTCCATCTGTCATCCTTCGGACTGACTTCAGGGGCGGTGGAGACCAGAAGAGCGAGGACTCACCGGGCCAGCCTTGGAATTTGATGAGCTCAGAGAGCACGTATACCGATGGATTGCGTTGATGCCTGGCTATGCTGAGGGCGAGGATCAGAAAGATGTCGAGTTTATGCTGAATCTGCTGTCGCAAAAGAAGCAAAATGGTGTACTGCCTTGACGAGATTGTAGCAGAAAGCAGTGAGACTTTGGCAATAGCGGCCACCTTCTAAGACCGACTCAGAGCTTCGCTACTGCCTGGACATGAGTGGAAACCATCCTGGATGCTTGCAGAACTTCGTTTCGTACCGGGCCTTCAAGGCAAACTACCAGACCAGAACGCTCTTGATAACGCTACCATCTTCCATCACATGTTTCGCGGCGTCAAATTCCTTCGCAGGATATTCCTTTAGCAGCTTGTTCATGGGAAGTGTCCCGTCTTTGCTCCATTGGACCAACTCTGGCAGAGCCTCCGCAGGATCCCGATCGCCTTCGATAACACCAACTAGCCGCCTTCCATTAACCATATGTGTCAAAGTATCCAGTTCGATCTTTGCTCCAACCGGCTTGACACCCACTTGAAGCACCGTCCCGTTCTTTTGAATCGATTCCAGGCATTGTGACATGATGGCGACTGATGGTGTACTGTCGAGGATGTGAGTGCAGCCAAGTCCTCCAGGGGTCAGCTCTTTGATCGCTGCGGAAAGATCTTTCCCATTGAGCTTGTCTGGCGCTGAGTGAAGTCCAATCGTAGCGCCTAATTCTTTGGCGAGCTCGATCCGCGACGGGACCAAATCTGCGGCGATTATGTTCTTCACGCCCAGATGCTTCCCCGCGCAAACTCCAGCCAGTCCAACGCCACCAAGGCCAACGATGGCCACCACATCATCAGGCTGACATTTCCCAACGTGTGTGAAAGCACCCGCTCCGGTCATGATGCCACACCCCAGCGGAGCATACAGCTTCAACTCCTCCGCATCTCGGACCAGTTTCGTCACGTTCGCTGCACAAGAGGTCTTGACCGGTACCAATGTTGCGAAGCTGGATTGACCGAAGTATCCTAGATCAGAGTTAGCAGGCTTAGAATGGAGACATTCCGGGAACTTGAATGCTTGACCTCCTCCGATGACTTTGGTCTTATCCGATGCTAGGACGAAGTTGGGTTCATTCGCGGCCAGCGTTAAAGCGGCGTGCTGTACGCAGTACGCAGGGTGACCAGTGTTGCAGTAATGACAGTTAAGACATGCTGCCGCTGACAAAATGACAAGGTCGCCTTCCTTGTAAGATGAGCTCTGCTTTGGGCTTCCCAGCCGTACAACTCGGCCAGCACCTGTGACAAGGGGGTGAGCAGGGGTTGAAATTCAGGCTGCGAGAAATCAGGTACCTTCGTGGCCCAACACACGAGGATAAATACCGCCATAACCTGAAATATCAGTATGGCACACTCCAGTCGCGATCATCTCGATCATAAACTCGTCCTCGAGCGGCTCGCGAGTTAGCAAATCCTCCCACTTCCATTCTGTCTGGGAGTAGGCGACGATGCCTTTGCAGGGAACGGTGTATTCTGCCATCTTTGAGGACTGGTATGTATACTGCCCATCAAGGTGAGTTCGATCTGTCTCGAAGAGGATGACAGGATGCTGTATCCGGTACTGGCGCTATTTGTGTGCCTCATCGTCATCTTCCGAGAGGTCGTGCGGGGGTATGTGAGCCAAAGATCTAGACCCTTTGCTAGCCATTAGACTCACCTGGGCAAACGGAAGTCCCTGAATAGTCGATCACGCAGTATGATAATATAGTACAATTTAACTACACAACAAAGCATATCATTTACTCTTGACAACCACATGCATATCCATTCGAACGCCTTACCACCCTCCCTCATGGACCGCCGGGATGGCATTCAAACTGGCCGCAGCTGAACAAAGAGAGAGCAAGCCGTCTTGAAAGCCGTTATCGCCCGTTTGCTTGTGCTCTTTCCTCAGCTAAAGCGGCCTCACTCTGCCGGAGCGTCTGCTTCCAGTGGGCGACACTGTCCGGGGTGGCCTTTCTGACCATAAGCTGGAGGAGAAATGTCAGCCTGATTCTCGTACCAAATCGTTCACAATGAGCACCTACCCATTTGACATCACCCTCCAACGAATCACCCTTCTTCGACTTCTTTCCTTTCTGTGCATCCTTGTTCGCCTTGCCAATCTTCTTCTGGTTGTCACGGCTGCCGATTCCGCGGGCGAGCATGGCGATAGGGTCCTGTCGGCCAATGTTTTGCTGGCGTGGATAGACCACCGACAGAGGCGCGACTGAGTTGCCGTACTCTGCCAGCCGAGTCTCGGGATCATTGCTGCCCCTGAATCCCCCGGAAGACGCCGAGACGCCAGTCTCGTTGTTGAGATCTTTTGTGTGTCCAATGCTACTCGGAGTTAGTAGAGCTATAACCGACGATGCTTTGGTCGGGCTCTTACCATATCTCGAGACCTTTGGGGATAAAGAGCTCCAAGTTGGCCTTCGACAGTGTTTTGGCGACCATGGATGCATGTCCAAAAGCCGCACCAATACCCACACCTATCTGACCTGCCATGAGGCCGATACCTGCGCTACCTGGCCTGCCATTGTCGTCAGAAGAAGAACTCCAAACCACTCCTCGGCATGCACTTACACAAACCATCCTGCGAAGTTGGCCGCCTTCTGAAAGATCTGATTCTCCGGATTCGGGATAATGGCCTTGTTCATCGTATCTAAGATCTGGATGAACTGTCCCTCCTCAATTCCGTAATGTCTCAGCTCGTCACTCTATCCTCGAAGGAAAGGCTTGCCATCACCGTACTCGACTTGGGACAAGGCAAGTGGACGGAAGCCTGAACCTCGCATGGATCTCGAGCCTTGCATTTGCGTATTGTCATAGTACGAACTCCTTTGGTCTTGATATGGCTGTGTGTAGGAGGAATCGCTCATCCATGGGTCGGCAATCTGCCTCGAGTACGGATCATTGCGAATCGATTGGTCATTCCTATAGGTGGATGGATAGTCCAACTGTGTTCCATATGCTGGCGGGACGTCCGCATATTGAGATTGGCCAGGCCAAGATTCGTTGTCCCGGTAGCTTGAAGAAGGTCGGCCATTATCGAGACCGTATTGTTGAGGATAGCCTTTGCTCGGGGAGCGAGAAGAGTAGGAGTCACCGTATGGTGCTGATGAGTCTGGTCGCTCAAGTCCACTCGAGTTCGAGTAAGTCTGGTAGTCTGGTTTCGGCGGAAGGCGTCGGGGCGATCGAGCAGGAGAGGATGCGCTGGTGTTCGGTTTGGACGAGAAAGACATCTTGGGGCCGTTGAAGCCTGTCTGGACCTGATTTGCTCCAAGAGCTTGGCCAATTCCATCTCTGATGAGTCCCATGTCGGGTTTGTCTTTATCGGGATCGGGTTCGTGATAGTGGTGAGTGGTTGCGATTGATTGTTGTTGGACTTGGACTCGACGAGCTTCAATGGCAGCGAGATATATATCCATGAACCCTCACGCTGGCTCGGACCATTTGTAAAGACGTAACACACAGCCCCAGTTGAGCCGGCGGACGTAGGCGTTGCGCAGAGAGACATAGTCATGTTCGGATCCGAAACATGTGGTCGCTACTGTTTCTGAAAAGAGTTGGGCCCTAAATTCTGCCTCAACATAGTTGGCACTTCTTACGACATTGAAGATACCTAATTGACTGAACGAGCGGAAGAGACAATGGCAGAACAAGGCTGCGTCATTTGCCGCTAGACGTCTTCAGAAGAGTTGCGCTGGCCTATCAATACAGAATTTGTGGAGGAGAAGCTTTCAAAATGAAAGCTTCTTAGTGATGTAGGATCTGCCGGGACTGCAGCGCGGCCTCAATCTGGTAGTCCAGAGCGCCAGCCTTTGCGCGGTAGAGTAGTGTTTGTGAACTGCACGTAAATGTCACCAAATATGGCCCCAGTATCAAAAAGTTGTCAGATGCGATTCTGCTGACACTTCAGAAAGCTGAGACAGACTGACAGGGAGAGAACAAGGATGATGTTCACGATAGCAAAAGAAGGTAACGCGACAGCAAAGCATGTGATCGCCAAGACCTTTCGTGGCTTCTGGTCTCTCCCCGACAATAAAAGCCCGCCAACTTCTTACTTCTCGACTGCTCCCCCTTAGGAGCGGCTACACCCCGCACAGCCTTTTGAAGACGTCGGCCACGACCCTGGCACTGTCCTTGACTCGACGCTCTTGGTTCTTCGCGAAGTCCACATGCACGACGCCAAACCTGGTCTCGTATCCTTCCGCCCACTCGAAGTTGCTGGCCATACGTCAGTTTCAACACGGAGGCTCGTCAAAGTTGTGATTACTGACTCTAAAAGGCTCCATGCCATGTAGCCTCGGACGTCTACACCATCTTCTCCACGAGCTTGCACAAGCGCGTCGATGTAGTCGCGGAAGTATTGACAGCGGAACTCGTCGTGGACGGCTTTGTCAGGCGTTAGCAGGCTCTCATCTTTTACGCTTGTTCCATTTTCTGTCACGTATATAACGGGACCCCCGCACCTGGCTGAGATCCACCCCAGCAGCTTTCGAAAACCAGCTGCATGAGGCCGCAACCATGCACTCTGCGTCTCTGGACCTATACTGATTCCATCTCTGTTAGCCTTGAGGATTTCCACATTGCCACTGAAATCGTCCAGCTTCGCAGCGCCTGGAAGATGTTTGATGTAGTCGGCAGTGTAATGGTTCATGCCATAAAAGTCGTTCGAGCCATGCACGAGTTCTCGCTCCTTGTCTGTGAATTTTGGCAAGCGATCACCGAGTTGGTTGCGCATGCTGAGAGGATAGTCACCTTGGTATATGGGATCTGCAAACCATCCAATGGAGAACTCAAGCTTGCGTTCCGCTGCTTCAATGTCGGCTTGGTCGTTGGCATCCCAAGGCTCCGTCCAGTCCAGGGTTATTCCAATTTGTCCTTGTTGCTTCGCTTTGAACTTCTGTCGATAGAGTTTCACTGCCGCGCCATGAGCCACAAGGACGGTATGGCCGACCTTCCATGGTTCAGTAGAGGTGTCTCCCACTTTGCTCTTGCTGCGGTCACTGGTATGCCCTGGTGCAAACTGGCCGATACTGTAGCCCAAGATGGAACTGCCTGTATTGATGGAAATTAGAGCCTGCATCGACGAAGGTATAAGGAAGGGCTTACACCATGGTTCATTGTACGTAATCCAATGACGGACCTTTGAACCCAAGGCCTCGAAGACTACCTCGGCGAAGTGGACAAAGTCTTGCACATACTCCTCCTGGTTGAGAAATCCACCGTATCGATCATACAATGCTTGCGGTAAGTCCCAGTGAAAGAGAGTAACCAATGGGGTAATGCCAGATTTGACCAACTCATCCAATACGTCTTGGTAAAAACGCAGTCCCTCCTGATTGATGGGATCGTTCCGTCCGCCGAGTGGGATGACTCTGGACCACGAAATGCTGAATCTGTATGCGTTGACCCCAAGCGATTTTAGCAATTCAATATCTTCTTTCCATCGGTGGTAGGAGTCACAGGCTATATCGCCGTTTGATCCATCAGCGATATTGCCCGGAACCTGGCAAAATGTGTCCCAGATTGAATCTCCACGGCCTCCCTCATGAGCACCGCCCTCGATTTGGTAGCTTGAAATTGTTCAGTGTGTGGTCTTCAATGGAACAAAACCATGAGTTCATCTACCTCGCAGTTGCAAAACCCCAGAGAAAGTCTTCCGGGAGCTTTGATGAAGACATCGAATCTGCGCTGTGTATGTGACGAGTATGAAGTGTGTTGTTAAGAAATATTGGGGAACGACGGTGACATGTATGTGTCGTTGAAGCTCACTCCTGGCGGCAGGCAAGCTAGCCAGATAGGCAGCGGAGGGCACTGGCCGATGAAAGACTTTAGCCTGAATGTCGATGCTTGGTAAAGCCTTAGAAGGATAGACTTCTCGGCGGAGACAATAGATCTTGGCTTTCATTTGAATACGCAATAGCTTCGTACTAGCTGCGAAGGCGTGAAAGGCAGGTTGTGCAACTCACTTTTCAGCATCACCAAGAGAGCACATTTGACACTTTCTCAAGCCGTGATCGTCATGCCCCTAACATCGGTCGTCCAGTTGAATTGCAACTATCTTGCTCTTCAAGGCAGTCCTCAGTTCCATGGAGATGTTACACGTAGATTTACCCCGCCTCCCGTGAGTGCCTTTCTTCTGAGACGCTTATCGGACCGTCATGCCGCAGCCTTGCCCTCGTGTCAGGCACAAAGATGAGATGCTTGCACACTCGCAGTCCTCTAATCTCGGTGTTCTCTGGCAGAGAGCTGAAATCACTCGAAGTGGCCTGCAATAATCCTTGCATGTCCTTGGATCTCTACTTGAGATTGAGCGTGTTTGTAGTCTTCAATCCTGATCGGAAACAGCAAGCTGGCTACAAACATCGATTTTCTCGAGATCGAGAAGTAGTTCAACGTAATCTCTGATCTTTGCTACTCGTATCTGGCTCCAAACCCTTAGACCTGCTTCAACTTGCACAAGTTCATTTCCAGAGTACGGGTTTGCAGGTAGCTCCCATCAAGCATCCAAGTTTCACACAATATCAGACTCTCAGGCTTCACTTTCCAACTTCTCGGCCGCTACGATTGTTCCTTCGGAGTCGACTGCAACCTTCTTCGGGATGAGTGAAGCTTTCACAGGGTTCCTGGCAGCAAAGACCTCATCCAAGTCCTCCAAAGTGCGTCTGCGAGTCTCTGGCATCATTAAATAGAAGACCACAAACTGCACCGCATCCCAAATCACAAACACGATGTAGGTATGCCACCCGATCTTATCGAGGGAGATAGGCCAAGCGAACTGGTTTAGCAGGCCACCCGCGTTCACGGCCAGATTGCTAAAAGCCATGCCCTTTGCTCGCATCTCAAACGACAGGACTTCGACTGGGTAGAGGGCCTGGAGAGGTGTGATGCCGACAGAGTAGACGGCACCGAAGATGAAGATCATAGCGACGGTAGCTTGTGCTGCTGAAGAGTTCTCATCGCCAGACTGGGCAAATTGGCTCGTAGCGACGGTCATGCCCACCCATACTAGGCAGCAACCGCCCATACTGAACAGCATCATCGGACGCCGCCCCAGCCTCTCGACGAAGTTGGCACCAAAGAGGGCAAAGAAGTACTGGAAGCAGGCATATCCCAAGTTGATGTTGGCTTGTGTGACGCTGCTTGTATATCCGGCTGTTGTGAGGACCGCGGGCAGGAAGTACGTCAATACACCGTTTCCGGCCCATTGAGCGAAGATAGAGAAGACGCAGTTGCAAGCAATTCGATAGCGGCTGGATCGATCGCGAAAGAGGGCACGGTAGTCCCAGAAGCGTTTGTCCTGGAAGCAGAGTATCGGTAAGTAGGATCCATCAAATGCGAGTGGGACATAAGCAAACGTGACAGTACAACTTACAGATCCGTTCGTGTTCAGAAACTCTTCGTATTCCGCTACCTGAAGTCTTACCCAGGCGGAGTCCACGTCGCCTTTGCCATGCCATTTGGCCAGGGTGGAGACGGCAGCTTCTCGCTTGTTGTGCACGAACAGCCATCGAGGACTCTCTGGGATGAACCAAACGAAAAGCACGATCAAGCCGGGGAATACCATCTACTTGAACTGTCAGAAAGCATGGAGCAAGTGTTGACAAAGGATATCATTACCTGCAACCAGACCGGTATCGTCCAGGAGATGTTACCTTCGAGATTGAGGGCACCTCGAATTGCTCCGCTGGCAAGAATTGAACCTGTGAACCAGAACTAGAAGCGGGGCTCCAGTCAGCAAGAGCCTCAGAACATGGTCATCGTCTACTCACCGTGTTGCAGTATGCAGTAATAATGCCTCTCCATGCGGGATGAGCAGTCTCCACGACGTAGATGGGTCCAGCGGCGGAGACAATTGCTACACCAAAGCCAAGGATGAAACGTCCACCTTTCAGCTGGCCATCGTGACCAGCATTGAGGACCGTGAGGCCGTTAATGATTGTGCCGACAATAACGATCCAAGCACCGACAGACATTCCCCAGCGCCGGCCCCATGTATCAATTAGCGGACCCACGAAGGGAAGAGCGCAGACTCCACCAATCTGGTACATGGCAGAATTGATGGCTGCCCATTCGCCGGCTTTGGTGCCATGGAAGAAGTCTAGGAACTGCTGGTTGGCTGTGAGACCTCCGAATAGGGAGCCATCGAAGCCATTCATAGTTTGTGCAAAACAGCCCAGGAGAAGACACAGCAAGAGCCTGACCGCCATGGGGCTTCTCAGATTGACAGGCTCCTTGATCAGAGCTTCATTGTAAGCCGTACTCCCCTTGATAGTCTTTGTCTCGACGACTGGGTGGGAATCGTTGGTCACAGACCGATCCAGGGTCGTTGTGGCAAACGTCTTCTCGTCTTGTTGGGCCATGATTCTGTGATAGTCGACAGGCGATGAATGGAGGGTAAGATGTGTCTGGCGTTGAAGTCAAAACAACGTAGACCATGGCCTTCATAATATATGCCCATTGGAGAGTTGGCGTCGGTCAAGCAGCCCCGTCTCTCCCTGGGTCTAGTTCCTCGACGGGCGAACAGGTTTGTGAGGCCTGCAGTAGTTACACCGCGTAGTAAAAGATGCTACACTTAGAGCGAGCCGCATCTCCGCAACTAGGTCAAGCCACGGTCAATGGAAGAGAGATCTCGCCTGCGGCACTACTGTTGGCGCTGCTCGCTTCCACCGTTGCTGTTCGCCAAGCTCCCATCTCGTCACGGAGCAGCACCTCCGCGTACCGTCGCTTGGAGCAGTGTTGTCTGAAGGACAATAGATGGATGAATGTGTGTCTTGGTCTTACATGCAACCGGCCCGTTACTCCGAGTCTGTGCTGCTGTTCCTCTGTGTTGTGAACGGAAGTGTTCGTCACCACCAAGCCATCTTCCTCGAGCTGTCGAATAGCTTCTGATTGCGATTCATTCCGCATCGTTTTCAACAAGATTGAAAGCGGACGAATGCGCCGAAGACCATAGAGTGTAGCCTGGATGAGAGGATGGAAAAGTAGCGAATTGATCAGTGTGAGCGATACCACTGGGCGGAGGCGTGATGAAGCGGCCAAACGATGCGAAGCCTGACCAAAGTGTCCTCTCAGTACAGTGGGGAAATTGGGGATTAATATGTCTGTTCAAGATCTCTGACAGGATCTTTTCGAGCGAGCAAACCAGAGCACAGCTCCACGGGTCTTGGCATCAGCGTAGTATCGGAATAGTTACATGTCAGTAGTTACGAGTGTCAACGAGTTCATTATGGGGCAAAGTCTCAACGAAGAGATACGATTAAGGACGGCATTTAGTGTCTTTCTTGATCAATGCATTTGACAATAGTCAAACAGTCGCACCAGGACAAATGCACCGGCTAACGGCATTGATTGATGCCGAAGTCCCAATACCCCTTTATTATACATTTCACGCCCTATTGACGTACAGACTGGATGCCTCAACCTCTCGAAGCCACATCCGCCACGGACGCTCAGCCGTCAACATTGTCATTGCTGCTGTGTCTTTCGCCTCCCCTTCGGTAAGCTATTTCACGCTGTCACTCTCGCAAAACTCTGCATCTTCGTTGTCACGTCCTCGACTTCTTACGCTATTGAAATGCGCCGCATGCGTCAGTAAAGCAGTCGTTTGTATCGTTGCGTTCTGCTGAGTATATATTGAACGCAATACAGCGTCCATGATGGACTGCCCTTGCGCCGTAAAGCCATGCCCACGCATGAGGGCGATGGAGTGGTCGGGTTGCCGATCATGATCACCAAAGCAAGCTGCTAAACAAGCTCCAAGGCGGGTTGTGCGTATAAGTAAATCATGGCTTTCATTTGGAAGTACGTGATCACTTGCATCAAACACCGGGGATTCACAACCAAGGAACCCGGCCATGCTACAACATTGGTCAGCTAGTGGTCAGGAATCGAGTGGGAGTTCTGCTGCGAGGGATGATGATTTACTGATAAACTGCTCGTAATGGCACACCGTTGACAGTGTACGGCACAACCGCCGGAGCGTGGCTGTGAACTACAGCATTGACTCCCGGAAACCGCTTCATGATCTCGCTGTGAATGCATCTTTCGGAATACCCCTTGGCTGCTGATGCATTGACAGGCTCTGCATTCTCGACGTAATACTCGATCAAATCATCTACAGAAGAGATGACCCCTGGAGCCACGCTGCGAGACATGAAAAATCTTGTGGGATCGTGCGGGTGGCGGACTGAAAGATGGCCATAAGCATCGAGTACACTGCACTGAGTCAGATACGCATGCGAGGCGAGAGGGTGATTTGGCGACATCCGTGCCTATGGTAATGTAGGATATGGCAGCCTGAAATAAACTCTCGAAATGTCTGGCGCAAGGCTGCGGTAGACTCCCCATCCTTGAATCCCATTGCTATTCGAGGTGCCTGCCACCAGTTCGGCGATGGATGCTCGAAACCGAATTTCACAGCGTCTTCGATATTCGTTCATTTGAAATATGAATTTGTTTCGGACAAAAGGGAACAGCCATGCTCACCTCGGGGAGATAGGGTAGCCGGTGATATCGGATCAGCGCCACCCTGTCGTTACCCGGTAGGGTGACGACGCAACGGAAGGCCTAACGGAAGATTCGCAACAGTCAGCAAAGGGGCTCACGACTGGGTTTGTTCGCCGTATGTATCGAAATCTATCCTAATGTCACGTTTCACGTCAGAGGTGCTATGATTACAAATTCCAATGCAATGATCATGACAGCACTGACACAAGGCAGAGGAGTCGCACGTTTAATGACTCCATGGTGTGAACGTGACACGGTATTACATCTATGAGTTGATTTTGGGGCTGCTAATGCAAAAGAATAGCCCAAGGGAGGCATAACTTTGGATCTCAATCTCCCTCTCAGCTCTATCACGGGCGAATGATCGGCAGAGTCAGGAAGTTGTCCTTATCTGGTCCAAAGTGGATGATGTTGAACCCCTGGAAAGTCTGCACTGGTCGATCATTGGGATGATCGTGCGTGTACTGGCCTCTCTGCTCAATATCCTGTGCAGACACCGTCAGTTCTAGAACTTCGCCTTTTTCGATGACCACACTGGTGGGCCAAAGCTCCACGTCTACCGTGTAGACTTCATTGAGAGCGACCGGTAAGACGTCTGTGGACTTGTGGGTGTGCATTGGTATGACGGGATATCTCTTGGCGATGTCGGTTTCGTGATCGCGGTGTCTTTGGGAAACCCGCAAGTAGCCTCTCACGACGGGCTCAGCTTGGCCATTCGCGCCTGTGTAGCAGACTAAATGCATGTCAGATATTGATCTCGCCACGCCGCTGTAAAGATTTGCTACTCACTTTCTTTTCCAGCAACATCAATGTGACGGAGAGCGACAAAGATATCAATGTCAGAGGGCGAAGAGCCATTGTAAGGCGCTAGAGAAATCGAGAGTCGCACTGAGGGATGGCCCGTTATCTCGGTCTGACGAGGGAATGGCTGAGAGCGGAAAGCCAGGTAAGAGCTGGCGAAGTTGTCAGTTTACAATTCTCCTTCAGTATTGTGGAAGCTTCTGCTGACCTGGGAGATCTGTATTGGACCGTTGTCTCGGAAGGGCTCTTCTCCCACGATAGAGAGGAAGGAGGGCCCAGGTACATTTTCGTGTACTGCGTTCGTTCGATAGGCCATGCTGCCTCGGGCCTCCTTGGAAAGCACTCAATCTCTGCCGGCTCATCGTTGACCCCAGGATTGCCTCTCCTTACGCAAAGATCGACGCTGGGCTTCGAGCCCGTAGACCATCCCTCGGTGTCCTGACCCTTGAGGAACGCATCAAGAAACGACTTTTGAAGGCGAATGGCATAGTCTTCGAAGAATGGAGTATCATGCCTTCCGACGATGAAATGCAGGAACTTGTGCTTAGATCCCGCCTTCAAGAAACCAAGAACGCTGCCTCGCAAGTGAAGCGAGCTTGCTCCCTGGAACAGAAGTTAGTAACTTCCTGGATGGTGCATTTCCACCGGACCTACCCAATTAGCGACACTCAGGACAGGGCATTCGATGTTTCCAAGGTCAGTTGTGTCAACGGCATAGACGGGGTCGTCCCGGAAAGGAGCATTCGCAACACGCTCACGCATGTCTCGTCGCTTTGATGCCATCTCAGGAGTCAAGTTCGCCTCTCGGGTACCACCCATACTCCACTCGCGGTCGACATCACGGTTCAAGCCGTATTGGTTTGATCCTATCTGCCGGGGCCACCAACCCCCTGTCGTTCGTCAGCACGTCGCCGGGATACATCAGGCGGGTATCTTACCTATGAAACCATTGCTCATGATTCCACCGTGCCTGGCACACTCATCATAGAAATTGCTGACTCCTGAAATATGATCAGCACGCGACTGACAGAATGAAGGAATAACATACCCTCCCAAGGTAGAATAGCAGAGAGACCCTTTGGTCTCCTCGCAGCAACAAACCACTGGTTCGATGCGTAGTAGCTGACTCCCAATAGTCCGACCTTGCCATTGCTCCACGGTTGTACAGCAGCCCACTCGATGGCGTCTGCAAACCCACAGGCCGTCTCTTCGCTCCACACATTCAACACACCAGGCGAATGTCCAGATCCTCTTTCGTCGACTCGAACAACGACATAGCCATGAGGTACCCAAAATGTCGGATCTGGAGCCTCCCACACTGCGTGTGGCGTCTGCGCAGCTTTTGGAAGCCTGTTGTATGATGCAGGGTTGAACTTGGAGTATGGTATGTCCTTGCCATAGGGACTATACGTCAAGAGTACTGGGTATCGGCCCTGAGCTTTTGGTCTGAAGATGTTCGATCGAGCGACGGGGTCTGCATCGCTGGCATCTCCTTTTGGGGTATTCGGCAGTGGGACGTCCACGTCGATCTCCACCAAGAATTGACCACTCTCGTCGACACGATGGAGGACGTTCGTCGGCATCTCGATGCTGTCAGGCATGATATCCTAATCCCAGAGATCGTTTAATCGTCGTTGGATGTATCGTCGGAAAAAGGTCGTTTCGTAAAGCCTGCTTACAGCTGGCCCCGAAGAATTATATTTACGTGGTGATCCGTTCCGAGGCCGTCGAACGAGCGCCAGAAGGTCATCGTCTGGTAACTTCCACAGCCCTTAACGTCGTGTCGTCAATGGTGACAAAGCAGGAAACCCGCCCGGGTGTGTCTCGGGAGCTCCATTCGAGACCGACCCATCCGCGGTTACATCGGCATCGTGCCCGGGAGCCTCGCCTTGAGTGAATCAGGATAAGATCACCGCCCCTGGTTCTGAAGCTTTCTTCCTTAACCTTGTGCTGTGATCGTATGGCTCTCAACTCTCCAATGGATTCAATCACTGTGGGAACTTGTGAATCTGCCTTGACGCCAGGATTGATTCTTGTGGTTTCCATGTGGTTCCGTCGTGATGTGAGTACAATCACGATGTGGAACGTGCGATGCTGATGAACGGTCCGCAGGAGCAACCAAAGCGAATAGCGATATGGTACACAGGTGTCGGAGCATCGAGCATCGTTGGCTCGTTGGTATCATTCGGGTTCCAATTCTACCACAGCCACTATTTTGCATCGTGGCAGATCATGTTTCTGGTCTTCGGACTAGTCACGATATCGTTCGGAATTGTTGTTATTGTGTTCTTGCCCGACAACCCGGCGACCGCACGCAGGCTGTCACCTGCAGAAAGAGAAGCTGTTGTGAATAGGTTGACGCGCGACCAGAACACTATTGGTATGATCTCAGAGCAAGACAAGATCTCGTCGCCATCGCTAATGCCATCCGTAGAGTCGAAGCAGTGGAAACGATACCAGCTCCAACAGTGCCTTCTGGACCCCCAGACGTGGCTACTGGCCCTTAGTGCGACGGCAGCTGCGATACCAAACGGTGCTGTCTCCAACTTCCAGTCGATCGTCATCCGCAGCCTTGGATATAACAACAAGCAGACCGCGCTGTTGCAGATACCAGGCGGCGTTATAGCCGTGTGTAGTGTCTTATTCGCAGGCTGGTGTGCCTCGCGCTACAACGCACGCGGACTGACTGCAATTCTCTGCTCGACGATAGGAGGCCTGCTCGGAGGAGGACTCCTCGCCTTCTTGCCAGCGAACGAGGTTGCTGGGAGGCTCGTTGGCAACTACATGACACACGTTCTCACTGCCGTGATTCCATGCATCTACTCGTTTGGCGCATCCAACACAGCGGGACACACCAAGAAGGTCACCATGAATGCCATCTTGTTGATGAGCAATTGCCTTGGCAACATCCTCGGTCCATTGACCTTTCGGAACAAGGACGCGCCAGAGTTCGTCCCGGCCAAGACCACGCTTGTCGCTGTGGAGGCTTCGACTATCTTATTGGTGATCGTGTTGCTGGGCCATTACAAGAGGCAGAACTCGAAGAGGGAAGTTTATGCCACTGATCCGGATAGCGAGCAGGCCACCGATGGGGGCTTCGATCGGACCGATGTGGAGAATGTGAGCTTCAGGTATAAGTATTAGGCCTCTGACTAAATGTTTTGCGCATGGTTCGTTCTGCCCGGTGTAGTTCTAGTATTGCTTAAGTACCTGTGACAATCGCTTTTGATGCTGTCAGACGACTTGCAGCCAGAATCGCCGAGCCCAATCACTATTACATATTCATAAGATCGTTGATATTGAATGTGTCATCAGAAATGCCTTCCAAAGATTGATGGTATGACTCGAATAGCATCTGCCAATCGGGTCCGGGCCCATTATCCAGCACAGGTTGGGCATTCCAATCTGTTGTCTGAGCCTTGCTAGTATATCCAGTGTCATGCTGATGATAGGCATCGCCTTGTGGACGATATTCAACTACCGTTTGACCCTCATAAGCGTTTCGGTCATCATTGCCAGTACTGTGTTGTGGATTGTCGAGAAACGGTCCTTCCTGAGGCTGGCCAGGTGGAGAGAGCACTGAAATGGCGTCCTGTCGAAGCGCCGCCAACACAATGCAAGACGTTTCTACAACTCTGTCCAATGCCCGCATAACTCGGCCAGCCTTGCAGGTATGTCGTAAGATCTTCTCCATCGCACGCCTCCCTTTCCGGATGGTGTTTTCCAGAACGTCGAAATCCGACTCTTTTCGAGTCAGTCGGTGTCGGCGAGCAAGGTCATAGAGTACAGATGACTGTCTTGCGAAGTTGAGCTGTACCACAAGTGACCCCAGTAGGACGAGGCAAGAATGAAAGACTGCTTTGTTAGTACGAGTGACAGCCCGACGGCAATGACGACTTACCATATGACGCTGAAAACCACCAGGCTCCAAGTGCTCCAGGCTGATTACTCATTCTGCATATGATGGTCAAAGTCTCTGTTGCTGTATCCCTTAGTCTCTGTAGATTGCAATGTGCGACTCCTAGAAAGTGATCGCTTGCCATGCTCGTGAGCGGACGCTCGCCAGAAGTGCTGGTCATGGCAGCCAGATGCCAGCTCAGACTCGCTCACTCACTGAGCATGCGAACGTGAAGGAATCTTAACCGAATCATGCTGCTCAATCTTTCGAAGATGGGAACCATTTGTCCAAGGGACTCGGGGCGGATGTAATTCGAGTGCCACGGCATGAGTGTGAGCCGGAAAGGTAGATCTTGCTCCCATTTTGACAGCTGTCTATCGATGGAAAGGCTGGTCTCAAGTATTTCTTCCAGCGACGGCGACAAAGCTTGCTCACAGTTGTCTGCGTAGGTGGTAGATAGAAGAGTGCCGAGGATGGTGTAGAGTTGTCTTGACACTGTCAGCGGGATATGATCGACTCCCGATTTTACGGCAACTTACATAGTCGCTTTGAAGAAGCACACTGTACTGTTACGTGGTGCTTCAACGGCCTCGGGAGAAGTTACTGCAGATGGAGATGTAGAGAGGGCATCAAGATTTGCCTCCAGTGGGATTGTGTTGCACGAAGAGCGCTTCGATATGGCTTGCGGCCAGCCGAAAGTCATGCTGATCACTCTGCAGACCTTTCGTCAGCACAGTTTCCGTCATTAAGCCCATACCGGAGGAGAAGCTGGAGCGAGCACGTACTTGTCAAGAATGACACAGCCAATCCATGTCCGCTTCCTCACTTCACGTTCTCGTGGACTAAGTGGGATTGATGGAGCTTGAACGTGTAGTCCAAGCTGGATCGCCAGTCGCAATGCACGAGCGTGGAGAGCGCTGGTTTCTTCGCCGTCCCTCGTGCCCTGGCGATATTGGCACAGAAATAACAGGCATTGTACTTTCCCAGTCAGCTATAACCCTTCCCCAGCACGTCATTTGCAAACCAGTCAGCATACCTGTTTCAATGCTGCATTGATCAGGCGTTGAACGATTCACGAGCAGAAGCGCTCGGCCAAAGAAGATCTCAGATCTCAGATCTGGAACCAGCCTGCTCAATGGCGTCGTCCTCGGGAGGTACATCATCCACGCGGGCGGCAGTGGCAAAGATGGCGTTGAGCAGGCACAAGAATGATATTCGCATGCCTGAATAGCCGGCGGATCTCGCTTCGGCGAAACGTTGTCGCAAATGAGTCTCGTCGACGAACGGAAATAAAAGGCCAGTGGTTGTGAAGAACTCATCAAGTAGCCGAGACGTCAGTCGGTCATGCGGTAAGACCAAGGGGTCCACTGGGGTATCTGTTGAAAGGCCCCTGATCGGGGGTCCAGGTGACGGAGTCCTCGAAATGAGCGGTTCGCCGTCTCGAATGTTGGGTTGCGGGCCACGCCACTTCCAATTGCTGACCACATCCAGGGCAGTCGATACCGTCCGAATGAAGGTAACATTCGAGGAAGGGCCTGATACCGGCAGGTTCAGTACAAATTGCATTCGAAAGCTTCAGGGGAGTAACACTCACCAAAGAAGTACGCCGGAGCCACGGAGTTTCCTCCAGTGGAAGCGAGGACGTCAATGGTCAACTCCAACGGTGTTCCCAATTGCTGCTCTCGGAGATCAACGAGCATGGCACGAGGGACAGCGGTGTTAGCATGGTAGAAACCGCTTTGATCGACTGGGCTGCGCGGACGAGAGACTGTCTGTGGGCGAGAAGAGTGGTCTTGCGTAGATCTTTGTGGGTCTACCAGCTGGCGAAGCATGTCCTCAACCGCCCCCAATCGGGACTCGTACATGCTGAGAGGGTCATTAACATTTTGAGGAGGCTGCTCGTACGAGCAAGTCAGCCCAAGCTGCGTACATGGAGCGCACACAGGTCTAACACCGTCGCACTACCAGGCAAAGAAGTCAGCCAGGTCTGTGATATGTCCAGACTCGTGTTACGTACGCGGGTCTTCCGTCGGCGGCATGACGTGCAGGCCAGGCCAACTCGTTGACGCTTGTATGCCGGACGGCCAGAATCGTGCGTCGGTGAGTGCGACATGTTGTGGTGCAGGCGTGATAGGCATGGTCTCGTTGATGGCAAGAGAGATGAAAACACAAACAGAGGTCGGGTGGGACATGACGATCTGCTCAGTCAGCTTCAGCCTTCCGCTCAGCCCGAGCCAAACCAACCCTTTCTCCCCGATTGCCGGAACTCTATATAACAAGGTGCAAAGCAAGGTTGGGTCGCTCTCAAAGTTCCTCACTCAACCAAAGTCTCGAACTCTCCCGCCCAATCGCCGAACAGTCCGTCGAACTGCGTGTCAAAGTTCCAGCTCCCGTTGATCCAATCCAAGCTGGTCGCGTCAAAGCTGTTGTCCGGCACAGGATTGATTGAGCTCTCCAAAGCTTGCAACAAGCTGACGACGACACGAGAGAAGTGTTGCAGCGGGTGCTTCTGCAATAGTGCTGCGATTGGAATAGATGCTTCTTTGAATCGATGCTGCTCCTCGGAGTCTGGATACATGCTCAGAACCTTAAGGCCAACGATGACCGTAAAGGTAAGGAGAAGGACTTCGTAGGTCGGAGACCATGGGAAGTACCGACTATATGCGTCTGAATGGGAAACGTATTCGAATAGCTCATACTCGGTTCGCAGGATGTGGCCTGGTAGGCAGGCTACCAATTCGTTCTGGTTGAGGTCGCGGGTGGAGCGCAGTAGGCGCACCAGGATTATTGCTAGCTGCCATATTTTTGACAGAAGCAACTGTACCTTTAAATGAATGCGTTGCAAGGAGGTTTCGTGGACACATTGCCGATCGTAATGTGCATTCCACTTGGCAAACCATTCGTCCAGAGCAATGTCAAGTTCATGAACCGTGGGCAAGTCGGCGAGCGGCCGTAAACGTAGACTAGCGGAAAAGTCGAATACTTCAAGGCTGGCACAGAAGAAGATGTCTGATGGATGTGAGTACCTGCGCTGGGCAAATTTCTCGAGAGAGCTGGAGTCCAGTCGTTCGCATCGTGGCCAACGTGCCCCTCCTATGGCGAGAGCACGGTCGAAGTACACTACAAAGAGCCACAGACGAGCGTACTGGCTGTCTGCTCGTGAGCATTCATTGGGAGATGATAACACAGTCTCCATCGAAACCTGCAGCCGGAGGTCAAGAGCCATCTGGTGGGCGTGACCAAGAGCAAACCACATCTTTTCCGAGTGCACCGCCAGAAGAAGCATGGCCTCGAGCCCGTCAAGAGAGCAGGGATTTTCGAAGAGTGTGTGAGCCGCAAGCCCTCTCACTTCCCACTCCAAGGTCCTGTCACCGGACAAGTCCTGTCTTGCCGCCAGCCAGAGAATGACGTTCAATGTCAGAGGGTAGAGCTCACTGATGGACTCGTACGTATCCAATACGGGATCAAAGATTGGCGTAGCGGTGTTACATTGCTGCATGAATTCCCCAAACAGTCTCCGCGCATCAGGCTCGTCGACGAGGTTCATCTTGACCACACTGTTACTGCCGTACTCCTCGCGGTTCCACTTCGATTGGTTCCACGGGTTCCAGCCTGCTCTGTTTCGCTGGGGTTGACCATTTGGAGAAGGGTGAATCATGACATGGACAGCAGTGACAGGTACTTCCAGATCATCAGGCGAGAGCACCTCAGTGTCTTGGGTGACTTTCTTCGTTGCCAAGCACTCTGGCGTTGCATGTTTCTGCCCTGCGATGTTCTTGGATAGCGGTGATGATTGGGCGATCTGTGACTTAAGAGTGCGGACTTCGGCAGCCAGCGACTCGATCTGGCGAGTTCGTGTAGAGGGTCCACCTTGGCTATGATTTGACGTCGTGGGGTTTCGTCGCTTCCCTGCACCCACGTCGTAGAAACAGGCAGCACCGGAATGCCGACAACGCTGGCACGGCTCCTGGCCATCGCACCTTGATTTTTGTCTACGGCACACCCGGCAGGCCTTATATCGCCGCTTTTCCGACGGGGATTTGCCGCTTACTGAATACGCATCTGCATCGTGCTCCATTGGCTCCAAGACTCGTGTGACAAGTATATTGATAGCGACGAGTGGTGTGGTAAAGCGAGCTGGGGAAGAAGGAAAATAGCCCTCCCCAGATGTTCCAATCCTTCCTCGTATGCTTCGTAACAAGCTCAGCCCTAGCCGCACGGGCAGTGAACGGGATTCGGAGCAGAAAGTCCGTGAATGCCGGCATCACAGCCTTGTGTGCAGCCTCTTGCCTGCGAGACTCAAGATGCACATGTATCACTGCTAGCAGGGGGAAAGACGATATATAGTACTTAGATTCATCGATGGAGCTTCGTCTTGCTCTGGCTGGCATTTCGACGCTTGGTTTTAGCATTTCTTAGGCTGGGGCTCTCATGTCTTGCTCAATGAGCATGCTCAACTTCAAACGCTCTCCCTTTCCCACTGTGCCCATCGTTCAAAGACGAAACAGAAGCATGCCTCGCCGCAAAATTCATCAAGCCCGCGTTAGTCAAATGCCTCACCATGCCCTGCCTCCCCTCACGATGTGTCTCAAGACCCATATGCACACTCCTAACGCTATCCCGAAACACATACTCGTAAAACCCCGCACCCAGCAGATAAGCCGGGATGTTTACCAGAATTGGGATCCAAGCGAAATTCTTATAAGTGAAAGCCTCAGATCCGAAGAAGATTGCCGTGACGATGCGAGGCCCCAGATCGCGAGCGCTGTTCATGGAGAGAGACTGTGATCCGAAGCCCCAGATTATGACGGCGAAAGCCAGGCCTATGGTGTATGGGAGGGAGACGGGCGTTCAGAAGGGGTTGGAAAGGTCGACGCAGGACCAGATGACCATGGATAGGAGTGCTGAGCCGACAAACTCTGGCAACACTAGGTAGCCGAGATTCGTCTGGTCTTCTGGTGGGAATGGGCATAGAATCCCGCCAGCACCGCCATTGTACACGGCACTCCCAGACTTGGCGATCTCGGCCGCTTTCACGGTTTGGATTTGAGGCCAGTAGCAACCCACGAGAACAATACCGGCCATGAACGCTCCAAAGATCTGGCTGAGGATGAAGAGTGGGACTTTTCTCCACGGGAAGCCTCCCCACACTGCGAAGCAAAGTGTGACGGCTGGGTTGAAGTGTCCACCGGAGACGGGAGCGCATACAGTGATGGCGAGTGCTATGCCGACGCCGAATGCCAGGCCGACTTGAAACAGTGAGCCGAAGAGAGTGACTATGGGTGAGATTATGTTGAGGTTGATGGCTGCGATGGAGGCGAAGCCTGGGAAGCTGGGAGAAGCCCATCAGCCAGATGTTTATCAACGTATTTACTACCCCATACACATATATGAAGACCCCCACAGCTTCTGCAATGCACTCTCTCAAAGGCTGGGGTCGTCTGTACTCAAAGTCCAGTCTGCGTTGGCTTACAGGAGGTCGGAGAACGACATGCCGACTGCTGTACTGCTGCAATGCATTCTTGTAGTCCGATTCCAGGTCTCGTGCAACACCGCTCGTACTGGCTTCGGCTTGCATTTTGGTTCTGCTGATGATTGGAAAGGGCTGGGAAGTGGCGAGACGACGTTGGGCTGCTGCTTTTCTTCGTCACGACCCCGGAATGCCGTCTCGGAAAGTTTGTCGGGATGCCGGGCAGGAACGACCGGCTCGGTGTTGATACTCAAATAGCAAGTACCTCGAAGTTAACCAAATCCAAGCTTTCTGTCCGTGGGCGGTGTAAATCGCCCGAAGAAATGTCATGTCCGGAATCTACAGACATCCAGATCGACCAAAAGTCGAAATCCCAGATCTCGACCTGTTGACTTTCCTCTTTGGTATCGTTGTATTCGCCAAAGACGAGGTCTCTCACTGATTCAGCTTCTTCTAGACTCAACACATTGCCTGGCAGAAGACGACACGGTGCTCCATATTGCAGCTGAAGATCCAAGCCGAAGCCTATCCAAAAGGGAACTCCGTCAAAATGCAAAGAGCGTTGCGTACGCTCTCAGGTCTCGATACGAAGTTGGAGCAAATGGGAAAGGAAAAGATGTTGCTACTGTCATCAGCAGCGGCCAGCCACTATTACCAGCGGCATTCTTCGGTGTCATTGCTGCAGGAGGTATCTATTCAAGCGCTCACTCGACGGCTACTGTCGAAGAGTTGGTCCGTCAATTGCAAACTAGTGAGTCGAGAGTACTCATCTGCAGTGACGATACTGTAGAAGTTGCTGGTCGAGCTGCAGAGATTGCAGGTCTTCCACGAGGAAACATACTGCTGATCGGGTCGACGCCGACGTGGGCCCTTCGATGTCTTGACAACCATGAGAATTTGCTTGGCCGGGGCAGCCTTGCCTGGGACCCCATCACGGATAGGGGAGCATTGGAAAGAAGCCTAATCGTCGTTGTCTGGTCATCAGGAACAACGGGAGTTCCAAAAGGTGCGGCACGAGTACAGGAAAGCTGACTGAAGGAAGATGCTAATGACCAGTCTACTGCAGGCGTTAAGCTATCTCATCGAAATCTCGTCTCTCAAGCATACATCACACATCTCCTCGGACGAGAGCGTGCAGACCGGCAGATTGCCGACGGGACATTCGTCCCGTATGAGCAGCGCAGCCTCGCCCATCTGCCAGCAAGCCACATAGCAGGGCTCTTCGGCTACTTCATCTCGAACTTCTACGCCGGGGCCTTGACCGTGTGGATGCAGAAGTATGAATGGAGAGCGTTTTTACGGTATATCGAGAAGTACCAAATCACCCAGCTGTTCACGGTGCCAAGTATTTGGCAGAGGATAGCCAAATCTCCGGATGTAAAGGGCCAATTCGCCAGTTTGCGAATTGCACAAAGTGGGTCCGCCCCTTTCGAATCTAGCCTTCAAAAGACAGCTAGTACACGTCTGCGAATGGCTGAGGGAGGCTTGATCGCGCCGACTTGGGGCTTGAGTGAGACTACTGGAGCCGTGACATTGTCTCAAAGTTACGAGACGAGCGAAGTAGGAACTGTGGGGACGATCTTGCCAGGACTGGAGGTGAGACTATTGGACGAGGATCATCGAGATGTGCGAGATGGGCAGGCTGGAGAACTTCTCGTCCGTGGGCCGACAGTCACCCAAGGGTACTTCAACAACGACCAGGCGACCCAAGACGCCTTCCACCAAGACTGGTTCCAGACGGGCGATATTGCGGTCCGGAAAGGCGGCAAGCTCATCATGGTGGACAGGAAGAAGGAGCTGTTGAAGTACAAGGCGAAACAGATAGCTCCGGCGGAACTTGAGAATCTGCTGTGTGCCCACGAGGGCATTGCTGAAGCAGCAGTGGTAGGTATTGCGTCTCCCGAGGATCCGAGTTCTGACCTTCCGCGAGCATACATTGTTCCAGCCTCCGCCAATCTGGCGGCTGAGGAAGTGCATGCGTACGTGAATGGTCGAGTGGCAAGTCATAAGCGACTGCGTGGTGGAATCGTCTTTGTGAGGGAGATCCGGAAGAGTGCGATTGGTAAGGTTCTGAGGAAGGAGCTCCAGCAGAGGGCGAGGAGAGAGACGAGCCGTGTAGTGGAATCGAAGCTGTAGTGTTTCGCCACCCTTTCGATGCGAGTCCATCAGGTAAAGCTTGGTTAATCGTCATCGCACAATGGGACGAGGACTTGTCACATAAAAGTGGCATCTGGAACATGGGTGAATGCCTAAAGCCTAGGACTACTCCATCTTCGGCTCTTCAGTCGAGCTATCTCTACCCTTTTCGACAATATTCTCGAGACTATCACTAGGCTCAAGGCCCATTTGTCGAGTGTCGTAACCGTTCTGCTCAAGGTAGGTCCTGAATTTGGCATCCTCCTCATCGATGGTATCTTGACCAATGTGTGGGAGCAAGAACAGAGCCAGTCCCGAGCTGAGCACACACAGTGCAGAAGAGATCAAGAACGGATACTGGCCTGCCTTGACGACATCTCCGGCATTGTAGTAGTTGTTGTACATAAGGATGAGCGTCTTGCTGCCGACGAATGCACCAATCTTGCCAGAGGCGGCGGCGATGCCGTAATATTTCCCCCTCACGGCTGTTGCTGACGTCTTTGAAGCAATCAAGCCAATGTTGTTACCAGGACCCATCTCTCCGAGGGCGATGAAGATGCCGTAGACGACGACGAATCCGCCGACATACTCCGGCTTTGCAAGGTAGGAGTATGTTCCAGCCATGATGAAGCCAACCATGGCCTGAACGAAGACCGTATAGCCGAGAGCGTTGCGTGGTCCCCACCAGTCGCTAGTGAAAGCTCCAATGATACATCCTGGCATGTAGAATAGGTTGAGGAGAGTGTTCCAGCCGAATGAGACCCATAGCTTGTCTTGGGTGCCGAGCAAGTTGGTCAACAACTGCGAGCTGAGCAGGCCGAATGAGTACGAGCTGAAGTCGTAGATGAACCAGATAGCGGCTACTACGAGAAGGCGGAACCAGTAGAACTTGATGCACAAAGCCCACGGCGTCTTTGCGTGTCTCATCGTTCCTCGTCTGAAGGACTCAGGCTCGTTCAACTTCCATCGGAAGTAAAGCAGGGAGAGGGGTGGGATAATGCCCAGTCCCAGCATGATCCGCCATGCGGCTCGCAAGTGGCTTTGAGTGGTAATAAGGACGATGATCATGGGGACGAAGGCGCCCACCACAAAGCCGAAGTCGATTTGGACATTGGTAAAGAGGCAGAACCAGCGGTTGCGGATGCCAGATTTGAGTTCGCCGGTGGACTCTGCACAAGCCACACTTCCTGCTGGATATTCACCTGGACGTAGCAGTTAGAAATAAATGTGACTTAGGGATAATAGCAGTACATACCACCAATGCCAATGCCCAAGAAGAAGCGATAGGCGGTCAAGGCTGCGAACAGACCGTAGATGGATCCACCCGCGCCGTACGAGGCTGTACAAAGAATGGCGAAGATGAAGAGGATGATGGTCGAGATGAAGAGAGACCACTTCCGGCTCCAGTGATCGCTCGTGAAGCCAAAGACCAGCTGTCCGACGACGGTGCCGACGAAGGTGATGCTGCTCACGTTGCTGACGGCGGAGGATGCCGTGTATTCTTTCTTGTACAGCGTCTCGAGGATGGTGCTCACGCTGCCGATGACGTTGTTGAGGTAGCCGTCGCTGAAGAGGCCCGCGCCGCACGCAAAGACGGGCATCAGTCGCTGGCCGAACGTCTTGGGCGTGTCGACGACTGACTCGCGGCGTGGCTCGATCTCAGCCTCGGCAGGCTCACGGGCGCCGATGTGCTTGTCGACCGGCATCTTGGCAGTAGCTGTTGACGTTCAGCCGGGAAGAATATTGGAGGTCGATTGACACCAGGAAGGCTCGACGGAGGGTTCCTGCTATGGTTTAATAGATGTCTCGGCTAGATAAAGGCACGATTGGAAGGGTCCATGGGTGTCACTAGGGAAGGTGCTCGCCTGACGCTTGGGGAGGACTAGCCGGCTATCGGCACCCAGCGAACCGGTTCAACCACCTGTTGCGGCGGGGCGGCCGATCGGGGGAGCCCTGAGTGTCATGACATCCATAGATACCGTCTTCTTCGGGGATGTTGAAGCGATGGTGGTAGACATCTGCCGCACGATCGGGTTGGAAAAGTGTCAGTGCACACGCGGCATGCATCGTGGCAAGTGTGAAGTCGAGTGCGCGTGGAGAGATAAGCGCGCCAAGCCTCACAAGCTTTGACAAGCACTGCACGGGCCGCTGAAGGTTCTTGGCGATTTTCTTCGTGGTGTCCACGCTGACGCAACGTGGTGAGATCTCGACACGTCAACACCAAAATATATACCCGTATGACGAACCACATCTCGACGTCGATGCACGTGGCCGAAAAAGCGACTTTTCGATGCTATCGAGACCGCAACAACCGATCCGATCGATACAATTAATGCGGCCCGAACGATGAGGCTGAACAATCTTCGAGACAGGCGTGGATGGACTGCTAAACGATGACACGTGCTCAAGAAAAGTTGGACTCGACGTAGACGATGATCAAGAGGGCAAGATGCCGTGGCGGCTAGAAATCGCCGCTTCCTGCACTTGTTTTCTGCTTGCTGTTCAATGCCTCCTCACATACGAATTCGAACCCACCCTCGAACGAAGCGACGAAGGCGCTGGATTCGTTATTAGTATCGACCAAGCAATGAGGCGACCCCTAAAAGAACAATGGCACCCACTGTCCCCGCGTGAGCGGGTACAGCGATGCTTAAGACAAGAGCTGAGACGTCCAGCCTTCGAAATGCGATAGCAGCTGTCGTTGGTCGCGGCGGACATCAAGACGGAGGGGCTTAGAATATGTGGGAAGAGCTGCGCAACGGGATGCCCGCACAGATGAGAAGCCTAAGCGCCAATTGCCACGGCAATGCATACACATTCTTGGCCAGTCTACGAATCGTCCGAATGATTCTTGGTCTTGCTCGGGCCATGACTTAGTCTTGCATGTGAGCTGGTAAGAGATCGCTGAAAAGACAACTCAAATCCAATATCTCCATTTTCCGATCAGATATCGCCCTTCGCCCAGGCTACCTGCGCCTCGACATGCACATCGAGCCCTCGTACGCTTTCTACGGTAGACCTGGCGGCGATTCCTCGGCGTCCCATCTGCCAGACAACAACGGCATATCTGCTTCACGAAGTTTGGGAGCAGGGCTCATGCAGCAGCAGAGTCAAGTCGTCACTATTGGGCAGAGACCTCGGCTTGTTTGAATTGAAGCATCCATACTCCTTGCAACATTACGACAACTGGTAAGTATGATACGCCTGTTTTCCCTGGCTGGTACAAGTTGCCACGCAGATGACATCGCCTCGAATGCGAAATGAAGAAACTCGTCGAGTCTGAATAATATCTCGAGCTTGCTCTCCCTTCAAGGCTGCTTTCCCTCCTCAATCCCATCCTTGATATGCGGACATCATGATTCTCCCGGCGATCAAGGTAACGTTCGGAGAAGTCAGCAAGCCGCACCATCAACGACAACGGACACAGACGATGGCAAGCGCTGTTTGAACACTTTTGTCTCTGGAGCCACCACCATGCCAGGGGCTCGAGGAGCCATGTAGGGTGCCAGCTGCGGTCCCAAATGCCCACTAGTAACCCATTTTGCCGGCAAGTTCACCGCTGCCGGTCAAGCTGATCCCAGGCCGACGAATAAAGGAGCAGGCGTACAAGACGAACGACTCCAAGGGACTTGTGTCTCCCAGGTCGATGCGTGACTTAACCGACCAAAGGACAGTCGCGAGGACCTCGATCGAGATGTTGTCAAATCTAGGGTGGCGGAATCGTACGAGGCATCAAGTACCGCTGCGAAGTTGCAGGAGACACAGAGGACGGATATGCTGACCGTGGAGAACCATGGGCAGATGTGCAAGCGGAGGAAGGTCGGATTGAACAAGACACCGTTCTCTCCGCCAGCTGCGGCATGTCGTCGACTACCCGGGGGGTGCAGTCCTTCTAACCTTTGAAACCCTGGTCCAGGATGAAGGTATGGGTCCGTTGGTTGAACGTTATCCCCGATGTCAAAAGGCCGTTGCCATCGCGAGGCTGAACAAGCAGAGGAGAAATGAGTATGAACCTACCTGCTTTCCCCGCGTGGCTTCGTAATCTCGATCGTAGGCCTCCTATATTTGAGTCTTCACTCCGCTGATGAGGATCTGGGCCAAACGCACCTCATACGTGAGTCGGAGTACCTTAAGGCCGATCTGCTCCTCGGAAACGGTTATTAAGCCTTCTTTCCGTGTCCGACTGTCCGGATCCTGTGATCCTCGCTGAATGGCCCTACCGCTCGCGGCAGCCCTCAAATCTCTCGCAGCATGAGAGCTACGAGCTCTAACTTCTTCTCGTATCGCCTCGTCGTATACATCGATTAGTTAGTGGAGTGGCTGGAACGCGGCACCTGGATACTGCCATGAGAATAAAGATATATATGTTCACAATAAGAGCGAAGCAGGTGGGTAGGCAGATTTGTCAATACTCAAGTCGACATCATGCCTTCCTCGATCGAACCCATTGTGCTCTACGGCGAGTTCATGTCCCCAGGACCTCAGTACAGATCTCCCCGCCAACACAAAATGCCAACTTCGGCCCCAGATCTAATGAACGAAACAGGAAAATCCGTATCATGTTAGAGGAGCTCGGACTTCCATATCGAAACGAGCTCATCAAGTTCAATGAAGTCAAGGCGGAATCATATACCAAGCTCAACGTCAATGGCCGATTGCCTACCATTTACGATCCGAACACCGGTCTTACCTTATGGGAGGCAAGTGAACTGAAGTCTCAACACTTTGAGTTGCAGCATTTGACAGGAATTGAAGACAGCGGCCATCACTACGTATTTGATCGATCAATACGATCAGGACCGCAAGCTCAGCTATGGAACTTTTCCTGAGAAGTATCTCATTCAGCAATGGATGGCGTTTCAAGTCTCCGGTAAGCTCTGGCAGACGATGAGGGTTGTTGTAGTACTAATATGGTCATCAGGCCAAGGACCATACTACGGCCAAAGCGTATGGTTCAGCATGATCCATCCCGAAAAGCTCTCCAGCGCCATCGAACGATATGACAAGGAGATTGAACGAGTTCGGTCCGTACTCGATACCCACTTGCAACGGCAAGCATCCGCACGTGGTGATACGTCCGAGCCATGGCTGGTGGGTGACAAGTGCACCGTCGCGGACTTGTCCTTCGTCATGTGGGAGAACGTTGTGGACCTCATTCACGATCACAAGGGTACTGATCTCAAGGGCAAGTATCCTGCTTTTGACGCTTGGAAGGAGAGATTGTTTCAGCGGCCGGCTTGCATCAAGGCCATTGCGAGCAGGGCAGAGGCAATGGGGATAGAGCTGACAACGGGACCGTTGGCACAAAGAATACGCAAAGACTGAACGTAATTCCGAGGGCAGGACGCATTGCAGAGTAGCCGTGAGAGGTTTGAAAGCAAAGAATGATCGACTTCTTTACAATGAGCCAGGCTGCAATCCTTGCGGTCATTTCGTGTGGACAGCTCTGCCACGTCAATGTCCGAGACATTCTCATTCGTGAAACTACTTTGCGAGTTTCCCTACCGTCGTGACGTAAAAAATCAGGATTGATCTCTCAGCTGAACAACTGCGAAAAAGCGCGACGATCGCGAAGGAAACCGCGGTTACAACACTACTATAAGCTAGCAAGGAGAAGCACTACCCTCCTTGTTCCGGTCAAAGAAGAATATTTATCCCCGTTAGTTCCATGCCATCTAAGCAGCTTGGAGTTCAATTAGTAGCGTAGTCGCTTGTGAAAAGTCGGAGAGATGGCACTTCCATTACGGTATGGACGTTCCACTTTGATCGGAACACCGAGGGTAGAAACCAACGCATCTTGCCATGGACTAGTAGCCTTACAAGAAGGCCAGCTGAGACTTCCTTCGGGTGAACGCTATGTGAGTGAACAGAACCATTCTCGAAGATCGACAGTGAGGCTACGAACGTGCTGACGCTGTACGACCCAATTCGACAGTGTGGGATTTGAGTACACGCCATTGGGTCATAGTGACTACCTGAAGCGGCTAAAAACATTGGTAATGATGTTGGAAAATACTGAAGCAGTAAGACCTCATGCATGTTTCAGGCACGGGGAACCTGTTCCTAGCATGTGAGCCGTTGAACGTGCCATGTGGCATGTTAGCGTGCAGTAGCTTCTACTTAAGCAATAGCCAAACCAACTTTAGCTTCGACCGCATGCTTGAGTTCGGTTCGGAGTTCCTGAAGAGTATCAAGTTCACAAGCCCGCACTGCGTCTGCATCCTCTGGGAATAGGTTTGAAAAGGAGTGGAGTAGGTCTACGGACACCGAGTGCTATCTTCCGCGGATCGAAGCTGTGTGAGCTCCACGTCTACATCGCACTAGACGGCATTTGATATACTGTTGGAGATGTGTGTTCACTAGGAGCGTTCACCAAGGTGGTGGAGCCGAGAACCAACAACGTGGGAGTCAAAGGTTGGCACCGTCAGGCTGCACGAGGACCACTAACCAGCTAGATTTCGCACGCTTTGCTACATGGGCAATTAAATAGACTGTCGAGCTCAGCCCTGGCTGAGTTATACAATTCAACCTAGGAGCCAGGCCATGTCTGTAGTAGTCTTCTTCTCAACGTATAGGGCTGAAGGGGCATGCATTCGATCGATCGTCTGCTGCGACGACTCAAGTTCCCTGTCAGAAGATGAAGGTGCATAGCACAAGAGACTTTTGCCAATATGTAGATTGATGGAAGGCATCCATGCTCGAAGCTGAGCGTAGAAACGTTGTCGTACTGGTATAAAGCGCCTGTCAAAGCCTTAGTCGTCCGACGGCCTGCCTTCTATGAAATACACTCTCCCGACCTGAACAAAATGAACGTTCCGTGTCTTCCGTACTGGCGATCTGAACTCAAGGGGGCAGGAGCCAGCCCAAGGCTAACATACCACCAACATGTTGCCCACATGCTATGGATCTAGTTCTGTTACATCGTGGAAAAGACGGCCCACCGTCTAGAGGACAACAACAACGATCGTCCAAGCCTTACCGAATACTGCTGTACATCCGCCATTGACCACTTTGTCCGAGATGACCAAGATTGTTGACGAGAACGTATAAGTACCAGCCGTGAAGACCACTCTCTCAGTCCATCCCAGCTCTACAATCAAGTCACATCCAGCCTTAACAGCCAGACGCCTCCTATCCATCACTCGAGCATTTTCGAAACCATGAAGTCCTCCACTGCCGCCGCGATCCTCGCGATCACCTCCGCCCAAGCCATGGCTGCGACCATCCCTATCGACAACAAGCAGACCAACTCCAATGCGACTCATCCCAACCTTGTCTTCATGGAGAATGTGATTTCTCCACACGTCGATGATGTCTCTCAGATCTGCTTCTCGTTCAATACCGACAATGGCGTGTCTGGCTTCTACTACGCACTCCAAGGCCCCTGGGGCTCCGGAACTGGCTACACTGGCAGCTCTGGTACGATCTGTGTTCCGACCAGCAACTCTGCTGGCGGCGCCATGTTCATCGGACCGGACGTAAGTTACACCCTTTGCTCTATGAATGCGAAGATCGTGCTAACAAAATGTGAAGGCGAACCCTGGTCCTGGCAGTACCAAGCTCGAGTGCTATTTCCCATCCACGGGCACGGCAAACTGTGATATCTCTCTCGTCGACGGCTACTCCAGCGCTGTAGCCTGTGTGCCCAGCAGCACGAAACAACTCATTGGAGGTTACTCCAACTTGTACAATGGAGGTGTCGCCTGCCCTGACCAGCAGGGACCCAACTGCATCAACACTGAAGGTTACGGTAAGTCTGACGACAGACTCCCCGTGCCATGGATGCATGCTGACGACCATTCAAGCCGCAAGCCAGAGCGACGTAAACGCCTTCTTTCAGCAGGGAATCTCTTCCGGAAATAATTACTGTGAGTAAATCCACCCTCTATAACACTCTGGTTTCTCAGCTAAGGCTCCAGGCATTTGGGTCAATTGCTCGCAAGATTACTACTTCCCCACCGGCGATGGTCTCGTGTGCACCGTTGGATAAATGCAGTCCGTGGACGTGCACAGCCTTATGGAAACCGGAAGAAAGATGAGGAAAGCGCAAGAGATGTGAGGATAAAGGGTGAGCGATGGATCTGTCGCTATCGGTAGTTAGAATATTGTTGCGTAGTTCCTGATTTGTAGTTCTACAAGCTGCTGCTCCCTACCGTCCTCGATCCAGTTAAAGTGGAACACGTGGAGATGTTACCTCTCCGAATAACAAGAGGCGACTACGCTTCCGCTTAGGTGTAACGCTCATTAGACCGCCCGCGAGAGATGGGGATGAATCTTCCACTTCGAGCGGAATGCCCAGGGTACATGTACCTCCAAAGTTATGCGCTGCATGTGACAGCCGGCAGCTGGGTTGCCGGATTGGGCAATCCCGCCAGCTTGCTAGGCTGCGAAGCATAAATCCTGATGCTCGTCTCAAATCTGCATTGCATCCACCCCAGTGTCATCCAACAAAGTGTAGAGATCTGCAACAAAATGCTTAAGATTCGACTCCAGGTTTACCTCAACAAGCCGTATCAGTCGATTCGCCAGGCCTTGAAATTGCCAGTACTTGGCATGAAATCGCTTGACGAGGACACAGAAATGTGCAAAGATGATCAACGCCGCTGGATCGGATTGCTCCAGCATATAGACATAGTGATCAGGCACAAAGCGCACCCAGGACTCGATTGCGGCCCAGATTGTCGCTACCGTATTGCTCTCCTCGGCAGATCCAGTAAAGGAGGGATTAGACGGCGAGAAGGAGTAAGCCCGTGCAAAGGCTGAGATGAGCGCTGTATTAGCTGATAGGCATGCTTGTACATCCGACAGCGACCGAGCATGAGATTGCGGGAGAGCCTCGTTCAAGCGGTCAGGTAGGGTATCGAGACGTTGCAGTACGGCTGGTGGAATATGCATAACGCTCTGTGCATCTTTGAGCATGACATCTTCGTCCGCCAGACGGCCCAGCTCTTCCAACTCCTCGACAGGGATTTTAAAATCGCTTCCATCGGGTAGAAATTTCTGCAGCGACATCATTGTCTCGATTGAACTCTGGATGAGGTGGAAGGTTTCCGCCATCTGCGCTGTACTAGTGAAAACACCGCCATGCTCTGGTTTTCGTCCTAGCCTGGCGGTCCCCAAGCATCGTGCGTAGCCAAGCAGGGCGACCGCATTGCTTTCGCTTGGACTTTGAGCATGCTGTTGAAAGTCGGCAAGGCTTGCATCTTCATACCGCGACGCTGCGTCAGCATAAACTTTGGCGGTCTCTGTATCTGTCTCGAGAAATGCCAAGTGAGTAGCCGCGAGGCTCAATACCCCATACATCAAGAAAGAATGCGCTAGAGCCTCGTTCGGGATCTGCACGGACCAGAAGTAGAGTGATTCTGACTCCGCCCTTGGAAGGGTAAGGCTTGTCGAGTGAACGAAATGTAGCAGGTACCGCATCGCATCCATGTCAAGAGGAGGCGGTAGATGGGATCGAGCTGCTGGTGATGTATTGTCGTCTGTTGATTCGGTGATAGGGGACAAAGCATTCTCTTGCGGCGCGGAGACCTCGAAATACCGGATCTTATTGCCCTTGAAGAATGTTTGAAGCCACGCGAACTGTGCCAGTACATTTCGACTTTCCCTCTCACCGTGAAGGTCGCTCCAGTGCTGGCTCATCCGTTTGTCACTCGTGCATAGATATCCGCAGCCAGGCGACAAGCATCTTCTGCCCTTGAGAATGCGAAGCTCTGGGATGGGCTTGGAGAGGGGTTCAGGCTTGGGAACATCAGCTGGTTCTCTCAGTTCCAGGTGAGATAGCCGGGCCATGAGTTTCCGGCGCTCATTACGATAGATTTGGTGCTTTAGAAGATGGCTCGCTAACGCTGATGGCTGAATGGCGAACTGGCATGGCCGGCAGATGATGACGCCGAATGCCTCGTAGTGCTGCAAGAGTTTGTCGACATCGCTGACTGGCGTTGGTGCCACAGACCTAGGCCCCATGTCTGGGTGAATTACCGATACGGTTGACTGTGTTGGTCGGTTGTTGAAAAGGTGGAGTTCAAAGCTGCACGCCCATCGCCGACCCCTTACTCAGCCACCTTGGCTGCTGACAATGCTTGCCCTGAATCCTACACGTGAGGCTGGAATGTGTACCAAAGTATCACATTGGAGGCATCTATCTGGCATCTGCTCACTCGCCCAATGTTGGACTCCAACGCCTTCGCTAACCATGAGCTTTTCGAACAATTTTGCAGCCTCTATCCTTGTCCTCTTTCCCTATCCGACTTCATCAAGCACGGCGGTGAACCACAAATCTCAAAGCTCCTTCTCTTCAAAATCAACGCTCGAAGGAATTCGATTGGTAGGTTTCGATGTAGTCGTGCATGCTTAAACTCTCGAGCTCGCCCACGTTTATCGTCCCTGCCTGCTGGGGATGTGAAAAGTTGCCCACAGCCTGGAGATTCGAGAAGGCCGTCTTTTGCAGCTGTCAGATTCTTTGCTGTGATGAACTCCCGTATCTTCAATATCTCCGATGCTGTCGTCTGAGGTACGGTAGGATGTGGTGGAACTGCAGACCGCCGTCTCTGGCCTGCCTGTATATGCAAGCCCAGCTGACGACGAACTCTCATGTTGCTCTTCGAAGGCAAGTTCAGCTGCAAGTAGTGCATGTTCCCACTGCTGTTTGGCGACTGGCGGTGACTTGAGAACGTCCATGTCTTAAGTTTTGATTGATTTGAATAGGTGGTGTTGCCGGTTTCAGTGCTGCAGTGTGCCTCCAGGTGGCGATGCAGTGTGCCTTCAGGCGGCGATGGTGGGTGGTTTGTGAATCTCTGGCACATCTTTGCTCTATTTATCTTTCTGAACGATGTTTGTATCGTGGTAGTTGGGTGTATCATCCTGGTCTCGGCGCAGTCGTTGTTTGGGGGGATGAACAACCAAGGAAATCACGGTATGAGCGCGTATGAAATGTCAGCAATCTCGCAGAACTATCTTGAAATATTTCTAAGTATTCAAGTCGGTATGCATGTTCGCTGAGAATGATGCCCAAGGTTCTAGCAGCCAAGACCGAATGAGGCTGAGCCAAGGAGCATTCGCGACGAGATTGGACCGCGCCCAGCTCCGTCTGTCGTGCAGATATACTCTTGCTCAAACATCTTCGTACCAGAACATTCTTCAAGGTACCGGGATCTCTTCGCTTCGCGTTCTCGTAACTGTGTTGACGCGGCTACGTTGGTCTCTCATGCTCCACACGGCTTACCAAACACCGCTCTTCCCGAATAGCCTACACCACGTTTATCCCCGAAAGATTCGTATTGGAGTACATAGGAATAGTTTTGCGAGAAAAGTCCACCCTAAGCCATTACGGTCAGGGACCGACACCGTGGTCGAGTTTTATCCATAAAATACTCTCCAATTTCCTTGCTGACTCTTTGCCGTCAGGGATCAGCATGTTCTGCTCGTCAGACTGCTTGCCTTTGGGAAGACCATCATCTTCGCTGCAGCACTTCAGTCTTTCCATGAATGGAGTCGTGGAAGTCATGAAATGTCGGGGCCCCTTCCGCAGCCTGCCCGCACTCGATTTCTCACCCATTGAACCACGTTTGTTGATCTCTAAAGCCGGCTCGCCACCAACTGCACGAGCGGTACGAGTAACGACCACTAGCTGACATTGGTGGGCTCGTTTTACCACACGCTGATAATTACGAAAGATACAGTAAGAGAATACATTCTGAAGATTCCGCTGGTAAAGATGAGGATCTCAAATTGAATTATTGGAAGACCGGCAACGAGTGGCGATCGCAACTGCTTTTCATCATATATACATTTTAAAAGAACGTCCAGGGTCGATCCATCGCAGACAATCAGATACACAGTCTCATTTGAATGACTGATGTCAAGAAACGTGCAGCGACAGCAAAAGTCTGCAGCCTCCTGTAGTCGCCACAGCGATTCTCGATCAACCGTCGAAGCATGGCCATGCAGTGGCTCTACAGATCGAATCCGCCTATGCGCAGAAGTTGATGTTCATGTTCCATCCGT
Organism: Zasmidium cellare ATCC 36951; assembly: GCF_010093935.1. Lineage (NCBI taxonomy): Eukaryota > Fungi > Ascomycota > Dothideomycetes > Mycosphaerellales > Mycosphaerellaceae > Zasmidium > Zasmidium cellare. The sequence goes on from NW_022986974.1 coordinate 488,412, forward strand.
TCTGCGAGTATGATCCACCGTTCTTATGACCAAGGCACTGCTTGATGATCTGCGAAAGAAGTTGAAGAGTCAGCTGTTCGCCCCACACAAATCTCGTCAGGGACTCAGTTAGAGATCAAGGACATACGTTGTCGGTGCTGTCCCAGCACAGCTGTTGGTTTGGTATGTTGGTGCCAGTAAAGGCCTCCTTCCAGCCATTCTGGCCGAAGTAGTCCTGATAGGAAAAATCTCAAGTCAGTAAATCTGTTACCAACCGCGAACGGACCCAGCATGCTCACCTTCTCTCCATTCTGCTGGAAGCGAAAGCTGCCACAGTAGTCCTGCGAGTGAAGTGTCAGATATCAGCAAATTAATTTGTACTGTAGCCACAAGGTGCTCACCTGGCGCGCATTGTAAAGATCGTTGCTGTTGAGGCATTCCTTTCTTTTACTCTGGCTGTAGCACTCAGCGCCGTAGGCAGTCGAAGCCATGAAAGCCGCGATGGGCAGGACGAGTGCGAGAAATTGCATCATTGAAGAATGGCGTTGAAGGAGTAAAAGCACGAGGTCTGCTTGTTGCAATGAATTGCTTGGAGAGGATAATCTATTCTGGACGGTGATTCTTCTTCTTTATATGATCGAGTGAATCAAGGTAGTATCGGACGTTGATGCCAGAAAGAACATGAACCCACAGAAGACGCTTCTCATTTCCAAAAAGCCATGATTCCATGAACTAAAGCGGTCGAGCCGAAGACAGGAGGCTGCACGGTCCTAGGACCAAATCCCATCTTGGGCATTACGGAACTATCCATCAAAGTCGATACGGGACAACAGAGTCGACGGAACTTGCTATCTTCTGATGCCCTGGAGCAGGATTGTAATTGTAGACGCCAAACACGTGACAGTTTGATGGCCTCTTCAGCTAGTATGTTAGTCGAAGTAAAACGGTACGTTGCGCTCCATCGATCAGTCGTTTGTGAAGTCAAAAACGAGTGTCTTCAGCCTGAGAGGAAAGTTTATTGCCTTTTCTGGAACTCCTGCAACGCATTTGTGGTAGCTTGGTCCGGCCTATAGCTAGTGCGAAAGTGCCATGTAATTTGGTCATAATTTGACTATTTTATATTCTCCATGTGGTATTTCCGCCCTTCGGCTATGCCCTCTGGGGCTTCCCATCTAACGTCAGATCGAAACGCTAGGCAAAGCCATCACGAGAAGTCAATTTGAGGCTGGCCAAAGCTGGGGCATTACCTACGCTCTCCATGTTACAGCCCGCTCAATCGAGATGTCTATTGTCGAAGGATGAGATCCAGCCTCTCTTGCTATGATGATCAATCCATTCTGCCAGGAGCTTCCACGGGAGGAAGCGAATGTACTTCTTGTATGAAACAGTCTTATTCGTGACCTGTACTAGATTCCTGTCTCGTCCCCTTCTTCATTAACGGGAATACCTTTGCCCACTCACAGCGTACGTTCCGCACCCGCCCGACACTTCACTCATCGCCGTACTCCTCTCGAATGATCCTCGCCCCGTTCTCGGCCACTGCAAAAACGCTCCCCACCAAGGTCATATCTGGCAATCTTCCAAACGTCGATACATCACAGACTCGGAGGCCCTTGGTCCCATATACCCGCAAGTGCGAGTCTACGACACCTCCTTTCTCGCGTGGAAGCATCCTGCATGTGCTCGCCGCATGCCTAAGATGAGAGGGGCAGAGAGTCAGTCATTATTCAAGGACTACATGCTGACAGATGAGGATCTCACCAATTGGGGATCATTGTGGTACGTGCGAAGTCGAGGATGTCTTCGTCACTGGTGATGTTTGCACCTGGCGCGGCTTCACCCACCAACCTGTAAAGTAAAGAGCAGAGCGTTAGGTTGTATTCATTGGGAGTGACTTTCATTGCTGTGGGGTGACATACCACTTCTTCATTTCAGGGTGCGCAAAGATCTGACGTGCATACTTCACGCCCTGGATGGCCATGCGTTGGTCTGCTTCTTCGGCGAGGTACTGTGCGTACACATATTAGCTCAGCATACATCATGACGAGTAATGAATTTCTTCTGCAACTGCGGTTGACATACGTTTGGATCGATGACAGGATCGGAAAGGGGGAGGTTCGACTGGAGTTTGACGCTTCCCTTTGAAAGAGCCGCCATGTTGCCGATCTGGATGGAAATGTACGACGAGTTGGGCTTCGGCCCACCGTACTTGGAGAAGGACGTCGGATACCAGTGAGAGTTGTATGAGAACTCGTTATGCGCCTGATTCGTAAAGTTCGCCGCCAAGACAGCTCCAGCGCCGATTCTCTCCAGCTCAGAGGCGGACATTTGCTGGAAGGCGTTGGTCACGCCGCCGGTAGCACTGTACTTCGAGTTCCATCGCGCGGCTCCGCCTGCGTAGAAGTCACGCTGGGCCTGATTAAGGACGTTGATGTCGTAAGTCATATCCTCGATGGACGCGATGGCTGCAAACTGGGGCTTAACTTCTTGGATCACACTGAAGGCAGTGTGGTCCAGCATGTTGTTACCGATGTTATCGTTGACTACAATCGGTCGAATTCCGTACTGCTCGAGCTCGCCCTATCGTGGCGATGATTAGCAGATGCAAGTATGGAGTACCCTCGGTGTTCCCTTCATCCCCGTTACTCCCAAGCCGTCAAAGCTGCTTGGGGTGCAACTAGCAGCGCAGTTACTTCTTAAAGTCGGAGAGATGGCAATTGCATACGTTCCAGTTTGGCCGGATCGAGGAGGGTATGTCTTACCTTCGGACCGACCCCGGACAGCTTCAAGACGAATGGGTCATGAAAAGCCCCTGCCGCCAGAATAACCTCATTCTTGCAAGAAACGTTGTGAAAAGCGCCAGAGGGAGTGTCGAGAAACGTTACGCCGACGGCCTGTACGGACTGATTCCCATTGCACGACTCCTCGTCGAAGATTATGTGTGACACAGGAGCTCGATCCAGGACATTAAGATTTGGTCTCCCCTGCGATGCCTTGTAATAGCTGTCGTACGAGGAGCTTCGAAGAAAGTTCTCGTCCAGCGTCATGGTGCCTTGTCTGATGCCAATGGGGTTCCCGTTGCTCTGCTCTTTGACAGGATAAACTCCAATCGCGCTCATTGCGTTCATAAAAGACGGATTCGATGCAGGGACTCGACCTTGGAAGGCGATCTTCAAGGGACCTTCTGTGCCGTATGCGTCCGGATCCCAAGTCATGTAGGTATTGTCGTTTGTGTGATTCGGGTTGCCAACGAATTTGGTGCCCTGCGATGTTTGCGCTTAGAAATCGATGATCACTTCGTGGCTAGCTGCTGTACTATACCCTCTTTGCTGCTGCTTGAATCTCTTTCCATCCCCATCCTGGATTTCCGTCCTCCTCCCATTGATCGTATACTGCTTTGCTACCGAGGCCATAGTACATGCCGTTGGTGGCACTGCTGCCTCCTAGACATCGTCCGCCTACACCGGTCAGCTCAGTCACATCAGCGTAATGCAATGTCTCACGATGGTATTCGACCGAGCGATTGTTCAAATGTCTTTGAGGGACAGAGTAGAAATTGTAGTCGATCGGGCTCCAGGCACCTGTATGATCCATCAGCAGAGCTGTTCAATAGATGTACGATTTCGGTCAGCATACCGTTTAGTCCAAATTGATTACCACCAGGCGGTGAGTAAGTGCGCATTTCTGTTGGAGGGCCTCCAGCTTCGAACACGACAACAGTGTGCTTTCCACTCTCGCTCAATCGGTTACCGAGAACAAGGCCAGCAGTACCCCCGCCGACGACACAGAAGTCATAACTGGGCTTGAATGATCGCTCGGCCGGCTGGCCAGGATATTGGAAGCTGGAGTAGTCCGGCGGTCCATTGTTTTCCCCTGTGACGCGGAGGGCAGTGGAGCTGAGCAGCACTGCTAAAACTTGGAGAAGACGATACATCGTGAAGCCAAGCAGAGCTAAAAGGGTACGAGCTGAAGCGTGGCTTTCAGTCAGGAACGAGCGGCTTGGGTAAGGCTTCGAGGTGGCGAGGAGGTGGGCCTTGATATAAGCATCTCTGCAGATGAAGCATGGCCGGGCTCGGCAGGATTCTTTCAGCTTCTCTAATTAGATGGATTGGTTTTTGTTGGTGCACGAAGCATACTTAGATGCGAGAGTCTGTTGTGTGTGGTGACAGTCTCCAGTTTCCATCTGCGAATCGGCGTTCGGACGGAGCCCGTTCTGGGGCAAGGCTTTAGCCTGCTGCAAGAAACTGTACAGTTCGAGCCACATGATGTAAAGACAGCTTAGTGCTTTCGCTCTGGGGACGCACGAGTAAGACGAATACGAGAAGATAAAACGCCCGTTTAAATCGATTCCCGTATTTCCGCCCCATCACATGGAAGACAGACAACAACAGTCGAATGAACTGTGGTTTCCCTCTGAACTCCCGCGCACTCGGATCTGCTCCGAGTGCTATCGATGGATCGAGCCTCAGCCTCAGCCATCGCCATGCCATATTGAGTACCGCCACTGATGGAGAACTACTCGCGCTCAACGGCATATGACTAAATCCAATTCCAAGGAAGTGCATTGTCTTCCAAGTTTCGCTGGCTGATTCGCTGAGTCGGGCTCTGAGGCGAGCCTGTTCAGCTGCTCCAACATCAATAAGCCTTAGCCACTTCAGTGGACGATGATTGGACTCGAAGTCAGATCCGCGGCAGACTGGGCTGCCAGTATTCTGAACACCCGCTGCATCACGATGGTGTCTTCATGGCATTGGTCCAATGGGGTCCCAACGCAAATGATGCTAGAGCGTGGCCTGTCCAGTACACTACTGCACCAGGCCTCAGCCTGAAAAGTTACAGGCACGGCAGTATTGGAGTGCGAACCGGTCTCGAAGACGAGCAACGTCGCCGGCACTAGTCGAGTATTTATTCTTTCCCAAGATACCCCAGCTGTGGACTCGTCTCGTTCCATCAGCTTGCCAAGTCGCCATCTTTCCATTTCCGTCAGCGACAGCCACTCCAGCAAGACATTCGTACAACACCATCGATCATCATCCTTGCCTCATCCCCGACCGCCCGTCCAGCCCAAAATGTTCTTTACATCTCTCGCTGTCGCCACATTGGCGGTTGGTCTTTCTGCGGCCGATACCACTATGGCTGGCCCCTCTGGTACCATCGAATCGGGCGTCAATGGTGTTACGATCGCTGGCCAGTCCGGTACCATCAAGTCAGGTGCCAGTGGTGTTACTCTTGCTGGCGCCTCTGGCACAATCCTCTCTGGACCCAATGGTATTACGGAAATTGGTGCTTCTGGAACTCTCATATCAGGCACAAACGGCATTGAGACTCTCATTGGCACCGCCGGAACCCTTGTCATGTCCAACGGCGCTGTCATTACCCCAGCTGCCGGGAATGATTCTCCCACGTCTGCAGCTCCCGCTACTGGAGCCTCCTCGACCGGAAGCCCTACCACCGACTCAGCTGCTACGTACACAGGAGGCATCGCACCGTCCGCCATGGCCGACGTTTACATGATGGGAGCAATCGCCCTTGCTGGCGCCGGTGCTCTGTTGTAGAAAAATACACGGCGGAGATAGAAGTACAATATGGGGAACAGACTGTTGCATGCTACTATTCAACAGCAGCAACTTGATAGAGGGGGACTAGGATTTCGGAATTTGCAATTTAAATAGCCTTCTATAGGAAGCAATAGATTACTGTCGGGTAAAGAGTTGTTCCCGTTTCATTCCCTAGGTCGCAGCTCGTCATAAAGAGATGGGCTGCCTATGAACGTGTTTGGTGCTTGTCAAAATAACTGGTCCCAAAAGTGGACGGCAGCGCCAGTCGAGCAAACAGTCGTCTTTATCCAAATTCCCTTTGGAATCCTCCATCTGTTGCCGATTTTGTCTTCGAGAACCAGCGGTGGAATCAACTCGAAGTTGGCTGGGGTTTGGGCAAGGAGAATCGTTTCCTTTGATTGAACGATTTTGTGGTATTATTCCAAAATCTCCTTGCCGTCGGACCCGTCCGGTTGTACCGTGCGAGCGTTGATATCCAAATCAGCGGTCACAAGCCTCTCTAGCTGAAGCAGTCTGAGAGAGAGCAGACCATTCCACTGTGGTGTACGGGGAAAAAGTTCAGCTAATGGTATCTGCCAATTGATGTGTTTGACGTAATGAAAGCTCACAAGACGGCCAACAGACATCTGAGAAGGGCTTTGATCTCAGCGTGCATTGCCTTCATGCAAGGCCAACGTGGTGTGTACAAGGACTCCGCGGCATTGATCATGAGCCCGTACTGTTCAGGGCGAGAATAATCTCGGCGGGAGACTGTGCAGTCAACAATGGATGCAGTGGCCGAGAGTAGCTAGGTATGGATAAGGTTTGGAAACTGTATAGTTCCTGTAAGTGTGACGTACAATTCAGCTTTGTAGATGAAAGCTGAGCTCAACATCTGCTTTGGTGTTCGTGAGACGAAGACTGGATCTTCAGCAGAGAAGACTTCGTCCCTCTGCTCTCCCAGCTCATCGATTTCTCCAGTCAGAATGACCAATGGTCAAAATGGTCCCGATACACCACACATGCCCCGCTTCATGCAGTTGAGTGACGGCTCGACCACGTCTAAAACTTCACGACCGCCGCCCGTATCTCCCGGAGTCTCGCCTGCACAGAGAGCTGCAGATCGATTCGCTGTCAATGGCAATGCGGTAGTGACTGGAGGCGCGGGTGGTATAGGGGCGGTTGCGTGCAGAGCCTTACTGGAGCACGGTGTGCAAGGCTTGGCCATCTTCGACATGTATCCAGACCGGGCACAACCCACCCTCGACAAGCTCCAGAGCGAATTTCCGGAAGCCACGGCTGTTTTCAAGAGGGTGGACGTTACCGATGCTGCGTCGGTAGACAGTGCAGTGGAGGAGGTGGAAGGTGTCTTCGGCAGTATTGAAATTCTCCTTTGCTTTGCAGGGATCACGGGCTCAATCCACGCACTAGAAATCACGCCAGAGAACTGGCGAAGAATGCTGGAAATCAACACCACGGGGGCCTTTCTTTGCTCACAGGCCGTTGCCAGATCGATGATCAAGAATGGTAACAAGGGCAGCATCGTGCTAATGGCAAGCATATCTGGCCACGTCACTAACTATCCCCAGCCTCATGTACACTACAATGCATCTAAGGCTGCCTTGATATCTATGAAGAGCTCACTGGCGGCGGAATGGGCCACGTATGGCATCAGCGTCAACAGCATCAGTCCGGGGTATATGGACACTGTCCTCAACGAAGGCTCACATTTACAGTCACTGAGGGAAGCATGGGCGAAGAGAACCCCATATGGTCGCATGGGCCATCCTGATGAGCTGACCGGTGCAATTATCTTGCTGGTAAGCAATGCGGGCAGTTACATTACAGGGGCAGATATCATCGTTGATGGTGGCCTCACGGTATTCTGAAAAAAAAACAAGAATTCCACGTGGCCCAAGAATTCCCCCAATTCGTAGACTCTGGGCATCCGGCCTTGAATGGCTCAGACCTGATTCTTTGGACACGCAGAATATGTGCAACTGATGGTAGAAATGATAACTCTCCATGTTCCAGGTGGCACTGCGGAGGTAATGAGGAAATGCTCTTGACCAGCGTTGGCAATTCAGGGGCTGTACTGGGCGAAATCAAAGGTCAGATGGAGACATAAACCGTACGGCAAGATGAGAAGACTCAGTAGATCTTGCTGAAGCATTGAGAGCACAACTCTTTGGACTAGCGATTCATGCCTCCTGCATAAAGCTTCAGCTGAGACTGATCAAGGCTCTGTGAATAGTTCTGGGTTTGCCACAAGGCCATGGCGATGGCCGAGCGCGGCTGCCACAAGTCCACGATTCCTGACGACATCATTCAGGAGCTCTCCATTCTTGACTTTGATTTCGAACCACCGTCGGGAAACCCTCTTGCACATAGTGGTGCAGCCCTGACCAAAACTGTTGGGAGTGATCTTGTGGCAGGGTAAGGGTTGAAGAGGCTATGCAAGCATTAGCAGCGAATCAGCTCGAAAGCGAGGCGGCAGTTGAGGAGGCAACGGCGAATAAGTAGCTGATGAAATGAATCAATGCTGGAATATGCCACGGCAGAGGTCAGGTGAGTGGCCTATAGTTGTTTTCAGTTGTTGATTCAACGCAATACAGCCTGTCAACATGACCTGTGCGTGATCGGGCACACAGCCTGATTCGCTCTCGCAGACCCGTCGAATCAGGGCTGGAATCAAACCTTAGGGCTGACAAATGACGCTTCCACTTTCAGGCCCCTTTGCGAAGCTCCAGTCAGCCGCTTGAATTGTGATCCTTTCAGCTTCACCCTGTGCAAGAACTTGGCACGACTTCCAGCAATTCCCCCGTCTCTGATTCCGGATCACTGAAAGAGCTCGCCAAGACTGATAATAACCATGTATCTTCATACCGAGATAGACTCGGCCACGAAGACAGCCACCGCCAAGCCCAAAATCGAGAAGAAGCCACGAGTGCGGCCGTTGCCACCAGATGTGAACTCTCGCAACCTGGCCATTGAGAAGCGTCGGCGGCAAGACATGAATCGAACCTTTCTGGTACTGGCCGGTCCGATTGTCTGACGAGAGATATGTTGACTTCCATTCCAGGATCTCGCCCGTTGCTTGCCCAAGCTGGCTTCTGCCAAGCGCCTCACCAAGAACATGATTGTGACGGAGAGTTTGCACTATCATCAACAACAACGTAGCATGTGCATTGCTGCGGGAAGGGAGTTGCGTGAGCTTCTCGCAGCGCATCAAAATCTGGTCGTTGAGCTCAACGCGATGAGGTCCCAACTTGGAATACAGCTCGGCAACGCACCGTGGGCTCCGTCCACGGCATTACTTTCGCTCATGGATGTCGAAAACCAAGTATATGGGGAATTTCCCGATGGCTTCGGGAGTCCAGGCGAGACTGAAGGCCAGGAGCCGCGGTCGACAGGACCGCAGAGAAATATCGACGAGACTCTCTCCGAGCTACCTGTGACACTAGATTCTGTGCACGCAGAGCCCGCTTCTGCACAGGACGGTATACCCATCGCCTATCACAGAGCTGGAAACGTCGCCTCGACATGTGATTGGCAGAATCAGGTCTCAGGAAATAGCTTCACCTCGCCGAATGTACAGGGTAATCTCATGGCGGGCGCAGATTGGTGGTCATTCAACGTCTCCGGACTGGACCCAAATCTTCTCTGGGAGGACATGTCAGCTCAAGCACTGTCAGCGGAAGAATTTGATCAAAATGCATTGTACGCCTATCCTGGAGGGGCCTCTACACCGTTCTTTTGAGCAACATGCGTGGCTGGATCAAGCAAGATCATCAAGCAATTCTCGATTCGCTGGTTCCACGAAGTTCTCAAAACCAGGTATCCGGATGAAGGACTCTTTCCGACTGATATGTGCTCAAGTCGGTGGATACCAACTCCTATGGAAGCTTGGAAGGTCCATCAGTTAGGTCAGCAGTCTGGAAAGGAGCTGGAAAGATGGGATGCTGACACTTGTTGTCGAAGAAGGCAAGCGACGAAATGCCCCAAGACGTCGTTTCTGAACATCGACAAGCCATACAGCGTAGATATGACGATTCCACAAGAGGTTTCGCATCGTATTCGTACTCGAGGCCCGTGCCCTTCTGCTGGAAAAATTGAGTGTGTGTTTGCACAGCCTCGGGTTCAAAGGCTTTGGACCAAAGGCATTGGGTCATTTGGAAGAACTAGCCCGGACAAGCTGAACATGGCAACCCATAACGTCGATGCACTCGCCAGGAACTCACATCTGTACAGTGATTCTCAGTGACCCTAAGCCGGAGCGCTCCGCATTCTGATTCTCACTCACTGGAATGCTCCATGTCCCGCAAGCCTTGACTACTCTGAGCACAGCCACCTAAACCCTCTGGGCGAATATCCACTTAGTCCAGCTTTTATCAGAGTGACGTGACGTTAAGAGACGATCAAGCAAGCAATATTTGAAACCCACAGAGTAGAGGGTTTGGAACCTCCACTTACAATACTCTTCAGCGATACCAAAGATGGGACTCTTCTCTTCTCACTTCAATCATGGACCACCCAACCTCATCTTCCAGCCTCCAGATAGCCAAGGCCAAATCAGAGCCACCACTCCTCAGAGCCAGGAGATGGCGCTCTTCGTCCTCTCCAACAACACTCTTACCCGCCTCCGGCCAACCCAACAACAAGTTTGCACCATCCACCATTCGAAGTGATCAGACACCACAACCATACAATTCAGCACCAGCGAAGCAAAACTCGAGCCCGGCGGCGGCTTCCCTCCTGGTACTGCTAGTATGAAGTTTCGAAGCCCCGCTGGCAAGTTCGAATGGCGTGCCGAACGCAAAGGATGGGAGCTGTATGACAAGCGAGACGTCTTGCTTGCGAGGGGAAAGATCCATGGAACTGTGAACAATCGGCCCAGCCATTTGGAGGTCTTCGTAGGAGGGGACGACACGTTCATGGATCTGATCCTTGCGTCTTGGGTTGCGATGTATCGCGGGCAGGATATCACCGAGGAGGATGTGCATGCTGCCAAGGATGTGCTTGAGGTTTTGGGAGCATTGGGTGGGAATTGAGTGTGAAGGAGACTGTGACGGGAGGAAGAAAATACACAACGTCAAAGACGATTGTGCTCTGGCTTTGCTGCATCGTGCGGAAGGTATCGTCGAGTTGGAACAGACGAAAGCGAATAGCAAGGGCTGGGCATTGCAGGGAAACGGGAATGAAGGCAGCATGCATGGTGATACGGCAAAACCAAGTTTCGTGTAGTTTCGTGAGCTGAGAAGGTGCGAGTCTTGCAGAACTGAAGTAGTTAGCACACGACATGTTTGGAAGAATCGCATAATACTGTACTATACGTTCAGGATTGAATGTTCTTAACGGATCGAATAATCCGCAGTAAAGATATTTCGGCCGATAGTAACGGTGTTTTCGTAATTAGGAGCGTCGTTTCGGAATTATACTCGCCCTTTTACGAGGTTAATTCTGTCCTCCTAATATAGAATATTATTTTCCTCTATAAAGAGTTCTCTTAGAATCGAAAACTAGATCTTTATAAACTAAAAAAGACCTACTTCTTTACTATAGATATTATAGATCGAAGTTAAAGCGCGTAGCTTAGCGTAACTTTAGGTACTAAAGCTAGCGCTTATCCTTTAAGATATATACGCGTAACGAGCGTACCTCGCGACTTTAGCGACTAGTACTCTTTACGCCTATAGTACTTTTCGTACTTTTCCTTTTATATATAAGAATAATATTATAGTTTATATAATAGCGTTTAACTTACTATTTAATTTTACTATTTAGTTTACTATAATACCTAAACTTCTATTTTAAGATTATTTTAGTAGTCTACTAACTCTCTCCTTTTAACGAGCTCTAACTAAAAACTTAAGTTTAGTATTTATACTAAGTAAAATTCTAGAATTAACGAACTAATTCTAATAGTTTTAAACGCTTTCTACGATAGGAGATTAATCTATACTAAGAGGAATACCTACTTCCTCTAAAGTAGGAGAATCCTAATAACTAACTTACGATATCTCTACTAGAAATTATAGTATTAGTAATATAAAGCTCGGTAAGCTTAACTTCTACTATAGCGACTATAATAAGTTTACTCTCTAGACTAAATAAATAAATATTTTTTTCTTCTTCGACGATACTATCGAACTAGGAAAGAAAGCTACTTTTACTATATTATTCTTTAGGGAAAGAGCTAAATATTAGGTTTAACTATTCCTAATAACGTATCTCGATAGTAATAGGATAAATAATACTTCTAGACTATTTACCTCCTAGAACTATTTTAAAATAGCTATAAAAGGAATTTTCGGGACTACTAACGAGTAATCTATTACTATATATACTATCTAGTATATTACCTAGAAAACTTCCGTAGCTAAATATACTACCTAATTTTAGAAAATAGCCTAGTTTATCGATTAGGATAACGAGGCTTTTTAGGTTATATATCGAAAAAGATTAAAAAACTCCGTTAAAAACGAGTTAATAAAAGAGGTCCGTCCTATTAAAGACCTCTAAGCTTTTATCTAATCTACTATTAAAATTAACGATAGACTCTATAAAAGGAGTCTAGAAAAACGCTATAACTCTAAAATTAGAAAAAGAGCTAGATTCGTTCTTAATAGGAATAGAGGTAACTATAGACCCTCTACGCCGCTACGTCGTAACCTAAATATAATAGACTAGGAGTTTAATATAACCTAGAAAAGTTATAAAGTTAAAAGAAAGAATAGTAAACGAAAGAACTAGAAAAGTTCTAAAAGATCTAAAATACTAATATACTATAGATATAGTAAACTAGGCTATATAGTAAAAGAATATCGCTAGAAGAATAAAGTATAATAAGCGGAATTTAATATAATATAACTATAGTAATCTACCGCGACGGAGGATTTTATTAACGTACTTAAGTACTATAAAAACTAACTATATAATAAGCTATAGACTATTAACCTCTAGTTAGAAAAGATTAGAGAGAGCCGCTACTAAACCCGCGAGGACCTAAGAGTCTACTAGGAACTACGAACTAGCTACTATAAAAAAACTTAATAATAGCTTAATACTATAGTTTAACTCCGCGACGCTTTTAGTATATAAAACTATAAAGTATTAGCCTACGATTTACGCGCCTCTACTATAAGTTAGAACTAGAGTAGCTAGAGCGATACGCTACTACCCGACTATACCGACGAAAATTAAGTAGATTATACTCCGAGAATATTTTAAAAACTACGCTAATTTAATATTATTATAAATAGGATAGGTAATCTAGTAGAAAACTAAAAAGAAAAGCTAGATAGGCTCGAGACCGAGGTCGACGACTTTTTTAATAATATTAAGAAACTATATATTTTATATAAATATTACTAGGATAATAAAGAAAAAGTTAAAAAAGTCGCTCGATATACTTTAGAAGTAGACGATACCCTATCTAATATCTAAAGCGAGGTTATTTAGCTTCTACGAGGAAAAGAGGACTATATATTTTTATAGTAGTAGTTTAATATAATCTAGTAATAGGTTAGCTAAAAGATAGAATATAAGTCTCGTTTTAGGTATAGAAGCTTTTACTAGCGTTTCTACTATAACGACTTATATATAATATACTACTCTTTAAAAATAGAAGCTAATTTCTTCTTATAAAAACTATAAAGAAGCTTAGCTAGTATAATATACTAGGAGTAGGTAGCCTCTAGGCTAAATCTAGTTTAGTAGGCGTCGTATATAGTATATTAGAAGTAGTTCCTAGGTAGGTAGCCCCTATTTTATACTACTAGTTCTAATATATATATCTACGACGCTATAGACGCTATAAATATACGTTCTTTTAATATAACTTTTATATACTAGTTATACTACTCGGTTTAGTACCTATAGTTTATAGGACTAAAAGCTAGATAAAATAAGTTCTAGCGTATTTTAAACTACGCTAGATATTTTTATATTTAATAAAGACAAGAGTAGCGATAATAATACGTATAATAGGCTTCGAATAATACTATAAATAGCGAAAGATTACTTATACTAGCTTAAAGAATTCGGCGTAATTATTTATAGTATATATAGCTATATAGTATATAGTCTCGAGTCGTATCTATAGGAATTATATATTATATTAAAAAAAGAGAGACGGAAAATACTCGAACTATTCTCGTATTATTAGATTCGAAAACTATAGAAGGTCCTACTACCCGAACTACTATAAGCCTCTATTAACTATTTTAGAAAACTAGTTAGAGTATATATTTATAAAGAACCTAAGTACGAAAAGATTAGTAGAAGTTAAAACGAGATTAGGAAGTACTATAATTAAGAATATAACTAGAAGTTAACGAAAGAGGAGCGGAAGTATTAGTATTAGGTATAGGCTTAAATATTCTTTAATTTAGCCGGTCTATAGAAATATTTTATAGTTAACTATAATAAAAATATAATAGACGAGATAAGTACTAAACTAGCTTTACTACTTATAATAAATAATAGTAACTTAGAATTATAGAGATATATTAAGGTCGATAAAAATAATATATTAGCTATACTACGCGATTAGAATATATAGTTAGAGAAACGGGATAAAAAGCTAAAAATTACTAATAAAGCTATAGTAAAAATAGACTATACGCTATAGTTTAAACGAAATTAATAGCCTAAGTATATTAGAGGCTATAATTTATAGTATTTTAGTTAAGTAGCTCGTTTACCGGATTATAGTAATAAGCTCTTAGTTTAGGCTATAAAGGTAAATATAGCTCTAATCGAGCGGTACGTAATAGAGTTAAAAACGCTAGACTTAGAAACTCGGCGTTAGATATAAAGTATAAAGTAAACGGAGCTAGATATCTAGCCGTTTACCTAGCTATAGAACGTAGACTTTTAACTATAGTATATAAACTACTTTAGACGCTTAATCTACTATATACTACGAGTACTCGCGAGCGAGGAGAGGATCGAGTAAATACTAGAAAAAAATAAAAAAGCTTTTTTAAATAGAGACGAGGACGAGGTAGAGGATAGTAATAGTAAAAACGAGTATAATAGTAGTATAATAATTAATAAGTCGGAATCTAGAGACTTAATAGAAACGTCGACTAATATTATAAAAAATACTCGTAAATTATTTTTATAGCGAGATAGGTAAAAAGAGCTACTATAAGTATTTAAGTACTCGTTATAGAGTAGTATAGCTAAAAAAGTCGAGTAGGATATACTATTAGAGTTCTATAAGTTAATTACTTTTTAACGAGTTTATAGTAATATTTTTATTAGTACTCTTTTATATTACTTAGCTATTTTAAAGATCGACGAAGAAGTAAACTAGCTACGTACTATAAATAACTTCTTTTATATACTCGCTAGCGTCGTCTACTATATATAGGCGCTAGTAATTAAAATACTACTACTATCTACTAAGCGAGATAATTAAAGTAAAAAGGACGATCGATAATTCGTTAAAATATAAGGAGAATATCTCGCTAATAGTTCGTTTAGCGCGATAAGTAAAATACTTAGTCTACTTATTTATAGTAAAAGTCTCGCTTTAAACTATAGTAATATAGGCGTAGTTTTCTAGTCTAATAACCGACTTACGATAATATATAAAAAAGATCCGATAGAGCTAAATAGCTTTTAGTATTTTATTCGAAATATAATTACTAATATAGAAAATACTCTAAAGTTAAGTTTTAGACTTAGGCTTAAATACTAAAAAGTAAATATCCTATTTTTTTAAGTATAAATAGATAAATAAAGTAATATATAGTAGTACTACGTTAAGTTTATATTACTATAACGTATATTAGATATATAGTACGTCGTTAAAGTTATCGACTTTATTATAGTTACGACGCGGGATACTAAAAGTATTAGAATTCCGGACGTATTCGGCTTAGCGTAACTCTAGCGTTAGAATTCCTCGCTCGATTTAGCGAACTCTAACTATATACTAATATATATTATCTCCTAGTACTAAAATAATACTTTTGAAGCGTAGACGGCTACTATTAAGCGAAAGTAATAATCCGGTAGTATAGCGACGCCGTAAACTTAGTCGAGTAAAAAAGAAGAAGTAGTATAAACGCTAGTAGGCTACTAGAGCTACCGCTAGAGACGCTCCGTTATTATAGTAGCTCTAATAGAGAGAGTAAATTATTAACTTTACTACTACTATAGAAAAGGACGTAGCTATAATACTAATATAACTTAAGTTACGGATCTAGGATATAACGCTCGCGTAAAACTCTTAAAATATACGGCTATAGTAAAACTCGCTCCTAATTAAAAAGTACGATACTCTATATTAAAGTATAAAAACGAATATATTCTAGATAATAGAAAGCTTCTTTCGATAATTCGTAGCTCGGTCTACTCCCGTCGTTTACGGTTAATAAGACTTATCGACGTATTATCGAACTTTTCCTATAAATAATCCGTTTATATCTAATTTATACCCGATACTATTACCTATACTAGAAGTAAATAGCCTCGCTAGTAACTACTAGGGTACTTTAGGCGATAAAGTTATAGTAGTAGCGTTCGAAAATAGTAATAATATTATAGATAGC